>NW_009929983.1:4890-15966 GCF_000696875.1 Nestor notabilis | reverse complement strand
GGAAAGAGGTGGTGGTAGGATTCTGTATAATAGGAAGCTGCATATTCACTTCCGTGTGTCAAAATATCAACATACCCAATACAGGCCAGATAATAATTAACGACATTACAATATTTACCCATCTTTCACATATGCTTTGGAGCAGGCTTTCTCATGTTATCCAAGTGCTCCTTATTTAATTGTCCAGTTGCTTTTATGGTTTCACTTTTTAGTATGATACTTGCAAGCAGTTGTACTCAAAGTCAACTCACCCTCAAGACTGGTAGGTTAAAGGAAATTAATAAGAATTCATCTTGCTGTATCATTAGTTATAAACCAATTGCAAATTAAAGGAATTCTCTGCTATAGAAAATCACAGATTCTATATATATAAATCTGAATTTTTTGATAGGCTGGGCAGTTTTATTCACTGTAATATTTACTATCTCTGTACTTCACTGAATGTTTTGTATACCTTTCTGATTGTTTTTAATCCAGAAGAAAATGCTTTTGAAGTAGACGATAAACCTGCTGATTTAAACAAGGCAGAGAAAACAGAAGAACAGAATGAACAGGATACTGGTGAGACAGAGCGAGATGATCAAGATGCAGAACCAGCTGAAGAAGGCATTTCTGAAGATAAAGAGGAGAAGGAAGATGAAGGGGACAAAGATGCTCATGATCAAGAAGAAAATGCAGAGAACACTGAGGATGCAGCAGAAGAGGAAGATGAGGAAGAGTCACAACCACCTGATGAGGAAAAAAATGAATCTGCTGAAGATAAGGGAATCCCTGCTGCTGACCAAGGCCTTCAACCTCAGGTAAAGAGTGATAAATAAAAGCCTGCTCTTCTTTTTTTAATTACCTTATAAAAGACTTAAGAAATGGATGCATCTATGATACTGAAACAGATTAGACATTGAGTAGGTGTGATGTTAATGAGAATCTTCATCACGACAACAGAAATGTGCGTACTATTAAACTGGTGTATTTCTGTCATCTGTATTCCTGTTACCTCCTTGGCCTTCTGTTAGAATATAATATTTCAGTTGGAAGGGACTTACAAAGATCATCTAATCCAATTGCCTGACCAATTCAGGGCTGACAAAAAGTTAAAGCATGTTAAAAGCATTGTCCAATCGCTTCTTAAGCACTGACAGGCTTGGGGCATCAACCACCTCTCTGTGAAGCCTGTTCCAGTGTTTCACCACTCTCTCAGTAAAAGAGCGCTTCCCAAGCGTCCTATCACTGGGTACCAGAGAGTAGGGCTCAGCACCTCCCTCTTCACTTCCTGTCAGGAAGCTATAGAGAGTAGTGAGGTCACCCCAAGGAACACCACCAGTGACCTGTCACCAGCCAGATGTAGCCCCATTCACCACAACCCTTTGAGCCCTGCCCTTCAGCCAGTTGTTCACCCAGCACACCATGAACCCATCACATGAATTCATCGCGCAGCTGGACAACTTATCCAGAAGGATGCTGTGAGGGACAGTATCAGAAGCCTTATTAAAATCCAGAAAAACTACATCCACCGACTTCCTTTCATTTACTAGGCTGATGACCTTCTCATAGAAGGCTATCAGATTAGTTAAACAGGACTTTTCCCTTGTGAACCTGTGCTGACGGTGCCTGATGATGGCGTTATTCTTTAAGCACATTTCAATAGTACCCAGTTTCTGATGTTTTTTAGAATGTTAAAATACACTGATGTTATTTCAGGAAGAAGAGGGTAAAGATAATTCAGAGATGGATGAAGAGATCCCTGAGCCTGAGGAAAGAATGGAGCATGAAACACAAGGGCAGACTGGGCAAGAAAACCTGCAGAGTGACAGTGCTGTTGAGCTGGCTGGAGAGGCTTCAGAAAGAGACCAGTCTAAAGAGGTAGAATACCTGGAAGTGTCTAAGTTAAAAATGCTGAACTTGTGAATATGTTTTCAAGTTGCAGTCAAGGAACTGCTGCTGTATTTTTGGGAATTGTGTATAAGATTCAATTTTTAGAACACCAATTGTAAATTCACTGAAAACATTTAAGATCATGTAGATGCTGCTATGAAATTTCACTATGTGAAAACTGTAAGTTTAGACTAATGGTTGAGCTGCAGAACTGTCTTGTCTGCTCTCCACAAGAATAATACTTGTGAGCCATTTGTCATTGACAAGAGAAAGCAGCACAGCATCGCAGTGTTACTTCTGGAATTTACTAACGCAGTTGCCATTTTCAGTTACAGTTGTGATTTTGGAATTATTTTTTTTGTCTCTCAGGAAAGTGGAAGTGGAGCTTCGAGTGCAAATCAGTCAGAAGGCCATGAATCCACACGCATGGCCCGGATGGCTTCTCAGAAGCAAAGCAGAAAAAATACCCAGGTTCATCTCTTCTTTTTCTTTTCTTTTTTTTTTTTTAAATTATTATTATTTTAAATTTTAATGTTTTAATATTAATCAGCAAATAATTTCAGTTTCTCCTTGCTAGAACCATTGCTATAACCAGTGTTTGGTTGCACCTCACTTGAAGTTCCTGGTGTTGTTTCAGAGTTTCAAGAGGAAACCTGGTCAGGCAGATAATGAACGCTCAATGGGAGATCACAATGAACATATCCACAAGCGACTGAGAACCATAGAATCCCGCAGTGAAGCCAAGCAGAATACAACTCAGCCTAAACAAAACGTGGAGGAAGCTGATGCATTTGAACATATTAAACAAGGCTCTGAAAGCTATGATGCACAGACATATGGTACGGTGATATTTCTGGGTAAAGAGTTGTTACTGCAGAGTCAAATCCTGAAACACTCCTATTAACTGTAGTTTGTCCCAGTATGTTCTTTCAAGTTACGTTTAACAGTCTTTGCTTTGGTTTAAGATGTAGAACCATTTCACTGTAATATATGCTATTCTTTGGCAATCAGGTTCACGCTAATGATAACATTTTATAACATACTGAATTCACTCATAAAAATGGATTTTAGTTTAATGACCATTTAAAATCTATTTTTTCTATTAAAGTAACTAGTCTGTTTTGTTCATTGGGTTTTCAGGGCAATATCTCATTAACACAAAATGGCACAGCACAGTGAAAGATGAAACTGAGGTTTGAGGCAATAGCTCAGATCTCTTCTGAAGTTCACTGAAACTGATACATAGTGGGCTCAGAATGCAACATTTTTTTGCAACTTCACTACTTTTCCTTCCTCTTAATAACTGTTGTTGCTTTTGTACAGATGTAGCTAGCAAAGAGCAAGAGAAACCTATTATGACCCCTGAAGAAAAGGAAGAGGGAGATTCTGAAGATGCAGCTATGGAAACACAAATGCAGAATGACGAGGATCTCAGAGCAGTAGACACAGAGGAGCTGAAGCCAGAAAAAAAGAATTCTACTGCCACTAAAACTCCTGGTATGTTAACTTGCAAAACATTCTGAACATATGCTGATGTGCATCTTTAGATGTATATGTAGGTATTTATTTTTGCATATAGTAGATGAGTATACACTTTATAAGACTAAAACATCTGCTTTTAATTGATTTTTCTGCAGCAGTATTCTTACTCCTGGCAAGTAACCGGCATTAGCCTTTGCTAAATTGGTTGAGTGACAGAGGGTTTTGCAGCTTGCTTTCAAGTTAATGGTCTTTAATCTTCATCCACGTCTTTAAAGAAGTAAAAGGCAAACACTTCCCCTCTTTAGACACAGTGCCAGTCTGCTTAATTAATTGGCACATAACTGCATTCCAGTGTCACCAGCATGAGCACCACACAGCTCTTCTTTTTATGTGTAATTTCTGACAAAACATCAAGAAGTTGAGGACACTGAACAACATCCAGTGTGAGGTTGTGCTGAAGTGTCACTGTTGCCCTGCTTTCTTGCTGAAGTGAGAATGAAACAAACCAAAACTGAGCTGCTTAACAGAAAATGGCTATCAGATGGAAATGGTTGGTATATGAGAAGACAGGTCTGACTTGTCAGCTACACAGCCCACACAAACAAAATAAGCTAGGTATAAATAAGTATCTCTTGCCAATTGCAGTTTAAGTATTTAATTTTGATGAATCTAAGTAAATGACACAGTAGCTTGGTATTTTGAATAGTTTTCTGATCAGATAACACAAAAGCTGGCTAGAGAGGGAGACAAGAGTTTTACCAGCCTGATGATTAACTTTCTTGCCTCCCACTCCCTTCAGGTTTACTCTCTTTACTTAAATCTCTTGCTAGATTCATTAGCTTTATGGCACAGGCATACATGTAATCAGCCTTACCTGTTTTTCCACGTGATTCTCTTAACAGTATGTTCTGAAAAACTAGAATCTTTGAAACATCTCCTGCAATGTCAGACTGGTTGTGGGGTTTTTTCTTGGAATAATTCTTAAAAAACGAGTTGAACAGTGTCGGGTAGTAGAAACAATAGTAAAAGAAAATCTTCAGTTCATGGTTTTATTTGTAAATTGATTTCAGAGTTACACAAGACTGTTCCATTACAAAACTCAAAAGATGAGACAAGAAAAGATTGCCATAATTTTTTTTAAATGATGATTTTCTGAATGTTCTCAAATTGCTTTATACCTCCTGGCACTGTCAGATAGGCTGTGAAGCTCAAAAAATGTACTTCACCAATGGAATTTTCAGGTGTTAGAGACACCTGCTCACTAATGTATTGTTCATGTGGCGAGAAGGTTATAAGAGAGAAAAACTGTTTGCGTAAGGAAGCACATATTTATCTGTTCTAGGGAGTAGCAAGGTGTATTCATCCTATTCCTAGAACAGGCTGTCTTAGCATTTGTGCACTTCTCTTGAAATGAAACTTAAAAAAAAAAAAGTCTGGGTTGCACTACAACACTTGTGAGTACAGGAGCTCTTGTACTATGTGTGATCTACAAAGTTGGTAATTAGTTTTGTGATTGTAGGACCAGGTGAAGTGGAGCCAGAGATCCAAACTTTCGACTCTGAGGATGTCAATGACTCTACAGCAGAAAAGCTACCAAAGGTGACTGAAGAGAAGCCAGACAGAAGCAAGGAATCGACCATACATACAGCCCATCAGTTTTTGATGGACACTCCCCAGGTGTGATATGCAAAGTGTCTTCTTAAAACTACAGTGGTAGAAACAAGTCTGTTTTATTTGACCCATGTTAATGGAACTCTGAAGACAAAAGTTTAGCATTCCTTTCATTCACACAACTCGGCCACTTACTGTTCTTTAATAGCAGAATGGAAGTAACACACAACCAACTGTTGTACATGCAGCTGAATGATGACTTTAAAGTGACAACTCCTCTCCATCCTTATGTGAGAAGGTCCCATCCTCATTCTTTTTAAAAGAAATCTTTTGTTTTTCTGTCAAGAACTGGTTTTTGCTCAGATGAATCTATTGATCGGATGGTTGGGTATTGGAAAGGTGTGTGCCCTGAAGATAAAGGGTTCAGAGTGAAGAGAGAGCTAGGCCTCAATGAATTTAAAACACCATTGTGGACAAAGAATTCACCTCAGTTAATTCATCACAATATATTGCTTCCTTAAAAAGCTGATTGTGTGCCTTTTATGAATGTCTCTATTCAAAAAATACTATCATAGCCTAGAAGATCCTAGAGCTTCATGTGGCGCTCATAGTTTCCCAGTGCAGACTGCTAGCTCTGAAAAAGCATATTTTATCATGAAGAGTTATAGCACAGAAGCAGTTGACAGTGGATAATCAGTTAATAAAGTAAAAGTATTTTCAGCGTCTGTTTCTCAGCAGTATTGACCTTTCATGCTGCTAATACTGTGTCCTGATTACATACTTGGAAAGCAGTATTTTACTGTTTCTGTGCACAACACGGAAATGATTGTGTGCCAGCTATTCCTGGTATTTCCATCTTAATGCCAAATGGCGTATGTCTTTGGGAAAAGGCTGCTGAATGCAAGAGCGTTCTCCCATTTTCAAAAATGTGGTGGTGGGTTCTTTTCCGTTGACATGCAAACCTTAAACAGGAGGGGGAGCTCTTGCAGCACCCGTTAAATAGGAAGGGAGACACGTTGCTGGAGGAAAAGAGTAAGTTTCCACGCTTCAGCAAAAGGAAAAGGGTTAAGAAGCTCCATCCATGTACACTCTTTTTTTTTTCACCCTTCTTTAAACCTGCAGTAGGTGACCAGAAAGACTGCTGCTGCTTTTTGAGGAATGGGAAGTTATTTCAGAGTTTGCATTGATAGCCTTACTTTCCTTAATCCATAAACCTGCAGGTTATGCAGACCACATACTACTCTTTGGCTAGATTGTGGTGTTACATGGCAGGAACAGAAGTTCTCACTGAAAGCACAATAAAAGTAAAAGAAGTGTAGTAAAGCTTGAACGTCCTTGAACGGAATGGCTTATCAAATAGCATTTGCTGGCAGGTGAAGAGAAAGATGTTCAATTCTTTAAGTGGTTTGAATGAAGCTTTTAAAAAACTGTAATTAAGTGAAGCTTATTATATTTTGGAAGATATTAGATAGGTGTTATTTAATGGTTTGATCTCTGTTATACTGTCATAAAATCTGGTGTTTGTCAAGATCATTACACTGAATTATGTTGGAAGTTCTATATTATTTATAGTATCTGTATTATAGATATTCCTAGCTTTGTTCCGAAGTCGATTGTGTCACAGAGGCAGGTATTTGTGAGGAGGTATTTATCCTTCCTGTACATGTAAGCTATTAAAAAAAAAGGAGATTAAGAATCTTTATTTAAGTTTTTTCCAGTACTTTTGTGTCTAAAAAGAGAAGAGCAATGCATTTTTACTTCCTGATAATTTGCTGTAGTTTGGGGAAACACCAGATGTGTGAACTGATTTTTCTGTCTCATAACTATACTTGTAGCACATCATTAGAGATCCTGAAGAGCTAAGAAAGGAACTTGAGAGGCAATTGGAAGCTTGGCAGACACAGCAGTCTGGAACTCCAGATGAGGTTCGTGACCTTGTTTTAATATAAAACTGTCATAAGAATCCTTCAGTTGCACTATTTCATCTTGTTTTACTGTTGAAGCATTAAGGAAGCCAAGCAGGCTGGAATTTAAATATTCGAAATTGTGTTATTTAGGTGCTAATTTTGTTATGTTTAACTTACTCTCAAAAAAAAAACCAAACCCAACAAAAACATTATTCTTAAAGCTGGATGACATTTCAGGTCTCATTTTGAACGTGTTGTGTGCTATTGGCAGAAAGTTGCTCTGTTGGTAATGACTTTTAAAACTTGCATAGTTAGAAACATTTTTCTCAGTCCTACCAAGCTCCTTCCATTTTGAGTTGTCACCTGCAGTTAAGTGCTGGACACCACTGTCACAGAGCTATGATCAACAGACATCTCCTTCAGTTGCAGTGGTGGAGTCTGAGGTAACCAACAGCAGAAGCAGACTATGACACTTGCTCCTGAATGAAATTGCCAGTGTGGAGGCTGAACAATCTTGCCGAATTTTAATAAATTTTAATTTTTTGATCTTGAGACATCCTCACAGTTACACAGCTGATAGTTATCTACTAACTCCTCATTAGTAAACTGAGGCTTGTTTTCTTTTTTCAGCTTCCCAACTTGTTTCTTCATAATTCACTTTTATTTCTTTCTGTGATGTGTGATGTTTTAGGAGAAGGAAGCAGCACAGTTGTGGCAGAGGTATATAATACTGACAGCTCCTCTATCACAGCAGCTTTGTGAACAGCTACGCCTCATACTGGAACCCACTCAGGCAGCCAAATTGAAGTAAGTTAGGCCTTTCTGAGGCTTCTATTTTATTTAAACTCCTGGTTTGGGGAGGAGGGCTTTAACCTTTGCACAACTGCAGCTCTTTGTTGTATGGGAACACTAGGTTATTTATGAAACACAAATGTGCTGTAGTAGTAGGTACAAATCCCGAGGATACCGCCTTCTGTTCTCTTCTGTGCAACAGGTGATCGAATCAACTTAAACATGTGAAGTGCAGTTGAGTCAAAGATTATGTTACATGTCAAAATGTTTTATGTTGGTTTTAATATTGAGTGATTTTATTATTTTTTTTTAAGAGACCTAGACTTGTTTCAAGATGAAAGAGTCTAAATTCAAGGTCTGGCTTCTATTTTAGGCACCTAGATTTAAGAACTTCCTTTAGAAACACTGAATATCCATCTTGCTTTAAAAATGTGAGGGGTTTTTTTGCTCTATACCTAAATACAAGTATTAGAACAACTTTTTTGTTATTTTGGTGCATATGCTGCATAGGCCAGGATTTCCAGAATGAGATATTTGCTGATAATGCCTGTCGCTATGTCTTGTTTTCTTAACTTTCAGAGGAGATTACAGAACAGGGAAGAGACTGAACATGCGCAAAGTGATTCCATATATTGCCAGTCAGTTCCGAAAAGATAAGATCTGGTTGCGAAGGACCAAGCCCAGTAAACGACAGTACCAGATTTGCTTGGCTATTGATGATTCCTCTAGTATGATAGACAATCACTCCAAACAGGTAAAACAAAACCTTAGGGAAGTGTGAAGAGACTGCCTGTCATTGATGAGTGTGTCAGCTGCTGGCTTGTTTCATACAGAGCTGGTGGCCATTGGAAAGCCTGACTGGGTGATTCTAAGGCAGCAGTTTTTCTGGTCCATGCACTTGAACTCTTGTCACTTCATGCCTAAGAGATTTGTTACTAAAATATTAATGAAAGTTAGCTGAAAGGAGGAGATGTTTTAATTTGTTAGACAGAAGAGTACATATCCACTGGAAAATTATGTTTTGCTCCCTACAAAAGGCTGAAACTTGTTTAGCTATGCAGGTCATTGGAGGATTGAGTATTAGTTCGTCATAGCTCACTTGCAGTGGTTTTATCTATTTAAAATATGTTTCCTTCTAAATAGCTATTTCAGTGTTTTATTTCATTAGCCTGCCTAAAGTGGTATCTCTGAATGAGTCAGCTGAAGCCCTCAAGTAGAACTAGTATATCTTTATTGCAATGACTATCTTGCATAAGTACAACAGAAAAAAAGATAGGAAGTCTCTTCACTTCACTAGACGAAACATAATTTCAGTAACATACTTCATATTTTAATACTGAGCTGTGAGTAAAGCTTGGAATACCCCATTTTTGATGTAAGTTTTTTCTTTACTAGCTTGCCTATGAATCCCTGGCAGTTATTGGGAACGCACTGAGTCTTCTAGAAGTGGGACAAATTGCTGTGTGTAGGTGAGTTGATTTGAAATCTTGACTTTTCTTTAAAACTTCAGAGCACAATGTAAGTACCGGTTTCACACTCTCATTTTTATTTCTTTTCTCAAGCTTTGGGGAGACTGTGCAGCTGCTGCACCCATTCCATGAACAGTTCAGTGACCAGTCAGGGACACGGATATTGCGCCTTTGCAAGTTTCAGCAGAAGAAAACAAAAATAGCCCAGGTACACAAGAAATGCCTCAGGGACAACGGGTCTGCAGATCTTCTCCAGATGAGAGAGACATCAGCAGCTTCGTGGTTTCATGATCGCTTTGTAACCTTTACTGGTTGTTTATATTTGAGTGTGTGATAGCTGGTTGGAGAACAAAGCAATAGAATGGTTGCAATTTTGTAACAGAAGAGTGTTTTCTCACTTTCAGGCCTGATGCATGCCACTTTCAGGCATTCATCTTTCTCTGTTTATATTGGGTCTCAAACACTATTTTGGGTGCAAGCTATTGGGTACCCCAAAGCCAAATCCTATCAAAGTTTGTGGGAGTTTAGGAGGTTTTCATGCCATGGATTCCACTTGTAGGAAGAGGAGGAAGAGCTCTGTATGTTTGTCAGACTTGACTGATGCCTGAAGAAAATAACTTTCCGTAATAATACTTCCTGGGCAGCTGCAAAGTTTTCTTCCTTTTAGGAAGATTTTTGCAGTCTTGCCTTTCCAGGCTTGAATAGAAGTGGAGGAGACCCAAATAGTTCGATGGTAATCTTACAAAGTCCTTCTAAAACTGGAACAACTTGACAGTTGATGCTCTTAATTTTAATGGGGAATATATAACTAGATACTTGGCAAGTTGAAGCCAAACATCCTAGAGATAGGGTATATATTTTTAATGATGCCATTAATCACCTGAACAATTCACTGAGGTTTTGATGGCTTTGTTAGTATTGGAAAAATCTTAAATCCAGATAGCAGGTTTTTCTGAAGATTCTGTAGTTCAAAAATGCTTACTAAATTTGAGTTAATATAAGAAAATGCCAGGGACTGTATCTGTGTAGGTGGTCACACTAACCTATCTTGGCATTTAAAATACAGAAATGTGTTCTTTAAAAATGTTATCATGATTAAGTTTGTTATTTTCTGATGAGATAACTCAATCTTCTTGTTTGTTTCCTCTGCAGTTTCTAGAATCATCAGCAAATATGTTTGCTGCAGCACAGCAGTTGTCTCAAAATATTAATCCGGGTGAGCTGCTGCTTTTTTTCTATTACTATGCTTGTTGCCATGGCAGCAGAATGCTCACTACCTCCTGAAGCAATATCCTGCCAGAAAGACTCCTAGCAATGAGACATCACTTGCCTTAGGGTTTGGGTTTTGCTTTGTCAAAAGGAATATTTAGATGAAATTCGCTTCACTTTACGTCATGTTTCCAGATTGTTTTTAAGTCCTAGACTTTGCCTGCTTTAGAGCGTTGTCCAGCTTCCTAGTAACCCTGACTCCATAGGCACTTCTGCTCTTGCTCAAGAGCCTGGTTTCTGTAGCTATCCAGAAGCACACTGTTCTGAGGAGGGTGTTTTCCCCCTACCTGCCTTTCACTGTAGGGAGAGTTTAGATCATGAGCCACTCATATTTCCCAGAAAAGCTGGAAAGCTTGTTTCCTCGTGGCTGACCCATAGTTAGCATAAAAGGCTGCATTGTGATAGTTAAAAGCTTGTCATGGTGGCACTCAGATTTGAAAAAAGTTCTTGAAGTACTCCAAGAAATGGGCAATCTGGGATTTATAATCCATAGCTGGTTTGCCAGGCTGTCAGAATATTCTGATTGGGAGCAGCTTCCAGTTGTCTTGAACTAGGCTGGGATGGAGCAGCAACCAGCTCCCTAGAATCATAGAATCATAGAATGGTTTGGGTTGGAAAGGACCTTCAGATCATCTAGTTCCAACCCCCCTGCCATGGGCAGGGACACCACACAC
>NW_009929983.1:0-4664 GCF_000696875.1 Nestor notabilis | reverse complement strand
TAGGCCCCCTTCAGATACTGGAAGGCTGCTATGAGGTCTCCACGCGGCCTTCTCTCCCCCAGGCTTAACAGCCCCAACTTTCTCAGCCTGTCTTCATAAGGGAGAAATCAGACAGCTAGCACAAAAAAGGCAGTAGGATACATCACCCCTTTAGTAAAAAGACCAAGCCCTCTCATATTTGGGACCTGTCTGCAGAAAAGGAGTAAGTGTTCTACATCCCTCCCCTAGCCATTATGCTGTAGGGGGAACAGGACAGAGGGGCTTGCATTCCTGGCAGTAATTACTGTGATTTCCCTTGTAATGAAAAGATGATAGATGCATAACTTAGAATGTCCCTTCAGAGGGATTGTCCTGGGTTCAGCTACAGCAGTCATTTTTTCTCCTTCTTAGTAGCTGGTGCAGTGCTGTGTTTTTGACTTTCAGCCTGGGAACAACGCTGATAACACCGATGTTTTTAGTTGCTGCTCAGTAATGTTTACTCTGACCAAGGACTTTCTCAGTCTCATGCTCTGCCAGGGAGGAGGGGAAGCCGGGAGGAAGCAGAGACAGGACACCTGACCCAAACTGGCCAAAGGGGTATTCCATACCACAGCACGTCATGCCCAGTATAGAAACTGGGGGGAGTTACCCGGAAGGCCCAGATCACTGCTCGGGTCGGGCTGGGTATCGGTCGGCGGGGGGGGAGCGGTTGTGTCCTTTTCCCTTGTTATTCCTCTTATCATTATTATTGGTAGCAGTAGTGGTTTGTATTATACCTTAGTTACTGGAGAGCTGTTATCTCAACCCGTGGGAGTTACATTCCTCCCATTCTCCTCCCCATCCCTCCAGGAGCTGGGGGAGGAAGGAAACGCGGGGGGAGTGAGCGAGGGGCTGCGTGGTTCCAGGTTGCTGGCTGGGCTTGAACCACGACAGGGATATATCTTTGGGGGCAACTTGGGTCAAGTAACGTGTCACCAGAAAATGGTCAGTGCAGAGGAACATCTGTGCTGTGTAAGTTTTAAGAGATTTGCTTCAAACTGGCTCGTCTGGTCCCAAAGGCAGAATGCCCTGTATTGCTTGTACTGCCTTGACTGTGCCTCTGGAACTTATCTTCTGGATTAGTTTCCTCCAAAAATAACTTATTTGGGGCAGTCCAAGATTGCTCTTGTGGAAGCCAAGCTCATTAAAGCAGGGACAAGAGGGAAACGTGTTTCAAAAGCACAGTCCAAGGTGAAACACTAACACAGATGCACTCATAAGTACCTGCTTCTGGAGGAACAGATTCGGACTCTTGTCTCATTGCTGCTTTACTGAGGTAGTGATCTAGTGGCTGGACTCTTGTAATCCCGCCAATATTTAACTCCTAGGCAATTACCAGGCATGAAAGACAAGGCTGTGACGAAGTTCATTTGGTATTTTCCATGCCTTTCATCCTTGGTTATGGTACTGATGGACTGGGGCTTTTTTCCCCATTAATCCCAATGATTTCACACCGTGGGAAAAAACTCTCTTTCTTGACCTACTAGTAACTGCAGTTTAATGCTAAGTCAGAATACTCTTTGATAAAGACTTAATTTCATTAGGAATACTCATTTTTCCATTATACCCATGAGGCTTAGAACAAAATATTCCTTTTTGCCTTTTAAATGGATTACTCTTAACTCACTGTAATTTTAAATGTTCTTTGTGCTCAGAAACAGCGCAGCTGCTTTTGATTGTATCTGATGGAAGAGGCCTTTTCTTGGAAGGCAAGGAGCGAGTGACAGCAGCAGTTCAAGCAGCTCAGAATGCCAATATCTTTGTTATTTTTGTAGTGCTGGACAATCCTAATTCCCGGGTAAGTAAGTGAACAAGGGAGAAGTATTCAACTGCAGTGAATGAGAAACCGATACACATCTTTTTCTTGTCTTTTGTAGTGCTATACAAGTGCTATCTTATCTTTTGCAGAGGTCAAAGATATTTAGCTCAATTTCAGTTTTTCATGTCTGTCAGATCTTCTATGATTTCCCTCTACTGTGATTCTTATCCTCTTTTGTATTAAGAAGAAAAAAATTGGTTTCCACTCTATGGAAAGGCTAACTAAGAGGTCCTGTCTTCAAATGTAAAGGTTGTAGATTTTTGGCCACCAGAGAAGTAGCTGGCAGGTTGACAAATTCAGGGGTTTAGAGATGCTTTGTTCCATCTCAGTTTTGATTCAAATTGATCATGTCTGACAGCAGTCTCCATTTGATATGGCAGTTGGAGCCAGTGTGAAAGTAGACAGAAAGGAGTATAGGAGAGTTATTTAGTACATGAACTGGGAAAGCTGGGTACCACCAGTTCTGTTGCTGACAGTTACGAGGTTCAAATGAAACCTGGCTGTAATGTCAAGTGAAAATCTGGACAGTGAAATGTGTTTTTCATAAGCTTTATTAATTTTCTGAGCTGCTACGCTGGGCAGCTAAGAAGTTACTTTGCAAGCAGCACAGCTGGAGTTTAATCTGATTTTTGTCTTTGTAGTATTGAAATATTATAATTCGCAAAAGAATCTTGTATCACTGCACAGATACAAGTTGAGCTCAGCCCTAAGGAGCTTACGGATGACAGATTGTCAGGAAGGCATCAAGTGTATAGAACTGAAGTGCTAACAGTAAACTCAAATCATAAAATACTAAGGAAAGACGGGATTTATTTATGGAAGTTGGTTTTGCAGAAGCTTAATATTAGTCTCTTGTAGCCGATAAGTTGATGATTAGAGCACTTTTATCTAAAAGGACGAAAGTACTTAACTGCTTTGTGTTCAGCTTTTGGTTTGATTCACCATCGAACAGGTACAGCTTTTAATCTTGGAACTCTCTTATTAACTTCTAATTTATCAGAGGAGGAATTAAAACTATTTGAAGTAGTAACATAATTTTTTCTTTTTACAGGATTCCATTTTAGACATCAAAGTACCTATATTCAAAGGACCCGGCGAATTGCCTGAAATCAGATCTTACATGGAAGAATTCCCATTCCCATTCTACATGATCCTTAGGGATGTGAACGCGCTCCCAGAAACTCTCAGTGACGCACTCAGACAATGGTTTGAACTGGTGACTGCCTCAGACACTTTGTAGACTTTGTAGACAAAGCCAGTACCTGATTGCTGCTAAGCCACTGACATAAATGAAACGGCATTTCATCGGAGAGTTCACAAAGCCTCTTTATGAGTAGGATTAATGTGCAGGAGCTGCCCTCTGGCAGGTCAGACTGGGTAAGAACAAGATGGTTTAGGGGCATTCTTCCACATTTGTCAGAGGATGCAATGGTGAGACCATCATCTTCTTTCATTGCCTGTTCTCAATGACAATTCTCTTGTAATAACTTATTACTTCTTAAAAAAAAAAAAAAAAAAAGAAAGTGTGTGATGTTCACAGAGTGGAAATTATTCCTGCCACTGTCTATTGCAATAAGAAAAAGCAGTATTGCTTCTGGGAAAGCATTTCTGCATTAGAAGAACTTCAGGTGTCTTTGCAAAAAAGCATTCTTTAGCTTCACCCATGTGGCCAGTGCCTTTTTGGGAAGGAGCTGGGGAAGCAGCTTGGTTTTAAACAGCCAAAAAGTAAGTACTTGAAAACTTGAAACTGTTTTGCAATTAACCACATCCTACTTAATTATTGCTGATTTTTGTCTGACACCACCAACAGGGAGTTTTATGAATAATGCCATATGATCATCCCTATCTTACCAAGTTTACACTGTGAAGTTTGCCCCTCTGTCCAAGGCAGAGGCTGAGGGTGTTTCTTTAATCCGATGTTTTTAAGAGCATGGACATGATTGTTCATTTCAAAAGCTATGCATCTTATATTGTCTGTACTAATAAAAAGAGGTACCATTGTTTGTAATTATGATGTCTGTTTTTTCAGTTGATCAAAGCTAGAATAAATTTGCCAGACGGAAAATGCTGTGCATTCTCTAGCAGTGCACAAACACGGAGTTTCATAGGGAAATGTGTTGTGGTTTGTGTAACTTCAGTCCTTTTATGAGGATAGTGCCAGCACAGAATCCTGATTCAGGGTCCGGTCTTTTTGACTTCTCTCAATGAAAACCTGAAGGAAACTTGGTTTAAATGCCCCTTGTTTAATCTCTCTGAAGGTTTTTTGTACAAAAATTGAAGGTGTCTCATTCTTAGTTGCTCAGGGAATGTCTGGAAACGTGGGGGCATGCCCAAAGATGTGACTGTTCTCTGGCTTCTAGATAGAAAAACCTTACTTGGAAGTGTTGCTGTGGTTGCTCTGAGACGCAGCAGCGACAAGACCCGGAGGTGAATGTCCCAGCAGGGCTGTTCGTGTTGTTTGAATCATTTGCCTCAGCTTATTCATGATAAGCAACTTTCGGAACTGCAAACTTAACAGGGAAACTCTATCCCATTGATAGTTAAACATCAGGTGCTATTGTTCTGCGTTTCCAAGGTTCTTTAGATCTCTTGCGGGCGTACACGAAGACGTGCATGCTTTAACTGTGGAAGCGGGTGGGTTCAGTTCACCAGAATGCACCTCAGACTTGTTACCGCGTATTTGTAGGAACTGGAGAAAATATTTTAGGAACCGGAAGTTTTCTGAAGGTGGCAAGGACCCGTTTCCATGGGTTGTTGTTCCTCTGGTTACTGTGGTACGGTTTCTGGCGTCCCCGCAGCCCGCCAGGCACCGACCGCGGCCGGGTGC
>NW_009929982.1:4404-10111 GCF_000696875.1 Nestor notabilis | reverse complement strand
TGGGCTGATGTTGGAGCTCTCAATGGGCTGACATTGTCTGGCCCTTAGGAAAGTGATTAAGCAAATTGAGCGAGGATTTGGGGAGGGGAAAAGGGCGGGGGGGACACAAAGGAGAGCGGGGTTGACCCCCCCCAAACCTCAGCATCACCCTTCTCCACCCAGAGCATCCCAAACTCCAGCCTGGTCCAGGGCCATGGGCCCGGCTGAGAAACTCGAAGTGAATTCAGATCCACAGTGAATTTAGACACGTTAAACCGGGTTTAACTGTGAGACCCCATTCCCTGCCCCGGTGTCCCCATCCCGGGAAGCTGCCCCAGGGAGGGATGCGCCGTGGTACCCGTCGATCCCAGCTGCAGCATCACGGTTTTCCGGGTGGATTTCTCCCTCCAGAGCTACCGCCGTGACACAGGAGTGATCAAATCCCACCCTTTTCCCTATTGGAAGCTGTGGTTCCATATGGAATATGTAGAGGAGGGCAAAAATCAGTGCAGTTTTAACTGGCTCAAAATCCCGGTTGGGATCTGGCTTCCCAGTGGTGTCATGTGGAGAGTTTCCTGTGGTTTTGGGATTTATTTGGGATTTATTGGAAGGAACTGGTTTGAATGGTGAGGACAGGGAATGCGTTAGAGAAATCTCCCAAGTCTGGCTGCAGGGCTGGGTGCTGGATAAAGGTTGGAGTCCCAATTTGTCACTTTTGGTTCTTACTGCATTTTGGACATGATGCTTAACTGGCTGTGATCCCAAATACTGGCAAGGAAAATGGGATAATGAAAAGGGACTGGGATTCGTAGAACCCGGCCACTAACGATGATTTAATGAATCCCAGAAAAGGGGATTAATTAAAAGGGGCTGGGAGAGGAGCTGCTGTTGCATCCTGGGTGTTGATGTTGAGCCTGTTGAGGGATGAGTGGGGGTGGGAAAGCCCCGGATCGGGGCTGAATCCCACTGGATTGAGGGGTTTCTATGTGGAGCCGAGCCTGGGGCACTGAGTGAGAGCAGAAGCATCGTGGTGGGGGCAGACTGCGGGTGCCAAGAGGGTTTTGGGGGTGCACGTTGCATCTCATTGCAACCAGGAGGTGTCTGGAAAGGGAATTGCTCTGTGCCGCTCAGCAAACCCCATCCTCTGGATCCCGGGATATCAACTACCAGTGAGCCTGGACTGCGTCATCATCCTTGATCCTGCAGCCTGGATCCAACGGGGCGCAGCATCCTGAGCCCATTCCGCATCCAGGCGCCGCCCGCCCTCGTCCCGGGAAGCTTCGAGGCAAGACCGGACACGTGCGGCACAGGGTGGCGGGAACAGCTCCGGGAGCTTTTTGTTTTCCCGTTTCCTTCTTTTTCCCCCCTGCAGCCGTTGGAGGAAATGAGCTGATCCATGGGATCCGGCCATCCCAGTGGCCCCAGCATCCCTGGGGGGGGGCTGCAGCTTGAACCACACGGCTCTTAGTGGGAAAAGGGAAGATTTTGGAGGGAAAAATCCCCAAATCCCATTAATCGCTGTGCCGGGAGAGGCTCCCTTGATGCTGGGACGGACACAGCAGCAGCAAAACCACTGGATGAGCTTTATGGGATGCTTCTGAATCTCTCTTGGTCCAGAATACTTGGAAACCTGGAAAATGAGTTAGGAATGTGGAAGCACGATGCCTAAACCAGGAGCAGCGCCTCCATCCCTGTGCAAAGCCGCTGGGCGCCGAAACGATGGGATGCTCCGGCCCTTTGGGTTAATCCACTCCAATATCACCGGTGTTCGTTCCATCTGGGACACTGGAATTTGGGGCTTCCCAGTCCCCACTGCCACTTTTCTGGAATCTTTTGGGGCCTCTCTAAGGTGGGGTTGGAATTCGGCAGGATCTAATGATGGCATTGCCATTCAGAACAGCGTTTTAGCCTGGTTTTCCCCACGGGTGCACCAGGAATCAGGAATTGAGGACTCCTGAGGCTGAGTTTGGCTCCCTGGGATCATCACCTTGCAATTCCCAGTGCTACAAAGCTACCCACGTCGGGATGGGAAGGAAAAGCTCTGGACACCCGAGCTGGATGGATGCAAACCCCTGTTGCTGCCATGCTGGATCCATCCCATCAGGATCGTTTGGAGCTGATGTCTTTTATCCCAAGCCTGGAACGAGCTGGATTCATAGTGGGGTAAAATCAGACTGTGGCATCCTCTTCCAGGTTGGGAAAGGGATGGAACTGGCTGCTCAGCATCCCCAAACCGGGCACAGCACCACCAGGGAGGTGAAGGTGGGACCACGCATTGGTGGATGAGACCAGCCTCATGTGGGGTTGTTGTGATTCCTCCCCAAAACAAGGAGTTTAATCCCAGGAATTCCTGTCTGGAGGCAAGGATTTAAATGCAGCCGAGGCACTGACCAGCTCCCTGTGCCGGAGTCATTCATGCTCTGGTGTCATTAATGCCATCGTTGGGTTGTGGCCCTCAAGTAAATGAGGGAGAAAAGCATCACTTGGGCTCCTTTCGGCTTTGTTCCCGCCATTCCCAAGCCCAGCTCCCGATCCCGGCGCGGGACAGAGGCAGATCTGTCTGCAAAGGAAAATCCATCCCGGCCCCGCGTGGCTGCCAAGGAAAATGATTCAAATTCCGAGTTTCTGGCAAGAAAAGGGCTTGTTCCCAAAGCCAGGCGGGTGCTGCCGGAGGCTTCACCGGAGCGGGGAGGGCTTTGGCATGTGCTCCGGCGGGATGTGGGATGGAGGTGTTGGGATGCAGGGGGGGCTTGGCATCCTTTGCCGGTCGTGCTTGGGGCACTTCCTTGGGATTCACTGGTTTCTTTGGGATTCCCCCCCCAGTTGCCACCCCTACTTGGGAAATAGGAAGGAAAACCAAAGAATTTTCCCCACTTTTTGGCTTCTTTTGCTCAGTGGCCGAGCCCATCACATCCCTTCCTGCAGCAAACCCAGCCCATGCCTCAGTTTCCCTGTTGAGCCTCCGCACACAATGGGCCCTTTATGTCTCCTCCTTAATTATGCCATTCGGCTAATTACCCTGAGGTCTGCATGGAGGGGCTAAATGAGACCTACAGGAGGTTTCCACTAAACCCCCCCCTCCCCAACTTCTCCCTCCTCCCTCCCTTTTCCAACACGATTCCCAAATGAAAGCAATGAAGTAAGTGCTCCGGGCGACTCTCATCAGACCTGGTTTTGTTAAGGGGACTTAACACGCATTCATCATCCCGCTGCTATTCCCAGCAGCTGCTTTTCATTAGTTTTCCTTCCTTGAAGTCGCTGGCGGGAGCGGGCGGGAAAGAGGAACCCGAAGCGAAGCGCCTGGCGCATCCCGGCTGGAGGAAGAGGAGGGATAAGGGCAGGGAAGGCCGTGCTTGGCGCCGTGTCCTGTCTCTCTGGGCTCGGATTGAGGGTTTAGGATGGTTTAGGGGGCAATGGGATGGGGAAGGTACCGGGGAGGAGGAAGAGGAGGGGGGGATGATGATAGTGATGATGATGGTGGTGCGTGGTTTCAATGCTTCTATATGGGGTTAGTTTTTGGCAGCTCTGGCACGCTGTGCGTCCATCCTGGGAATCGATCCCTGTGCCCTGGGAATCATTCCTGAGCCCTGAGAATCGATCCCTGATCCCTGGGAATCATTCCTGATCCCTGGGGATCAGTCTCTGAGCCCTTGGGATCCATCCCTGTGCCCTGGGGATTGATCCCTGTGCCCTGGGAGTCATTCCTGAGCCCTGGGAATCATTCCCTGGGCCCTGGGAATTGATCCCTGAGCTCTGTGAGTCAGTCTCTGCGCCCTGGTGATTGATCCCTGAGCTGTGGGAATCGATCCCTGTGCACTGGGAATCAGTCCCTGAGGCCTGGGAATCCATCCCTGTGCCCTTGGAATCAATCCCTGAGGCCTGGGAATCACACACAGAGCCATGGCAGAGGACAGGAGAGGTTGGCAGGCTGTGATGCTGAGTGAGCTGGTGTCCCATGGGTGCTATCTGGGGTGTTAAAGCACCCCCAAGTGTCCCATGGGTGCTGCTGGGGGGGGTGCAGGACCACTTTGGTGCTTCCCCCAGCCTGGGCACAGCAGGATGCAGAGATGCACCAAAATCAGGAGCCCTGTGGCCATTGGGGGTGACAGGACCCTCCTCACCCACATTCCCACCCCAGGGCAGCTTCTGGGGACTTCTCCCATCATTCCAACACCCTGGATGGAATCTTAAACGTTCTACACATGCAAAAGTGCATTCAAACCCCTTCCCTGGGGGTGCATCGCATGCCACGTCCCCCAGGTCCAAGGATGCTTGGGGGGGGGCTTGGAGCCGATGGGATTTTTCCTGCCGGGGTGGGATGAGCCCTTTGCACCCGCTGGGATCCCCCCGGCGCGGATGCAGCCGCTGGGGGATGAATGGAGCCATTCAGCGTGATGGACGGGAGCTGAAAGCTGCACACAAAAGCCTGGGGGCAGCGGGGAAAACTTGTTGCCGTCAGGTCTGGGGCTCGAGGAGGGAACTGCGGCCGGTTGTATCCTGGTGTGTCCGATCCTGGCTTGTTCCATGGCTCCTGCGAGCGCCAGGGATGCTCCGGGCATCTGCGTGCAGAGCATGCTTCAGGTACCCGCAGGCAGCGGATGCTTGGGACATCCCCGCACTGGGATGAGGCTCCCATGAGCTGGCTCTTGGTATTGCTCAAGCCCTTGTGAGCCTTATCCCGCTTCCTTCCATCCCTCCCATCCTGCCTTTCCTCTGTGGAGCCGTGCCTGGGTTCAAGCTGTTCAGCTGATGCTCCCCAGCATTCCCACTATGGTGGCACAGGGGCTGTGCCTTAAGATAAGGTCAGCTTTAAGCTCTGCATCTCCGAGCTCATCCCAAATAGGGATTTTGGGGGGCTCATTTTCCAGCTTCCAGCCCCTTTTCCTGGTTTCCCATCCCAGCGCTGCCGGCGTTTCCCACCGGGTTCCATTGGCTGAGGGGTTTGGGCAGCATCATGGTCAAGCATCCTTTAGTGAGGGGTCCCAAGCTCCCAGCACCTGCTCCCACCCCAAATCCATGTCCCCAAAGCCATTGGCTTGGTTTGTGTCACTCCGGGAATGCTGGGAAGGGACAACAGGAGCCATGGGGACAACCTGGACCACAGCATTGCACCCCTTCACAGCCCTTTAAAACCCTAATGGGAAAAGAAAGAATCCCACCAGGAATTCTTGGGATTCTCCTTGGTGGGGTTCAGGAGACCCCCAAAAGGGCTCATTCCCGCTGGAAACCAGCAACATCTGGAGGATTCTGGGGCTGTAAATCCCGGCTGTAATTGGGATTTCTCCCTCCCTAATTATCCTCAGAGAAGCGGAACGCGGCGGCTCCCTGTGCGGGGATGCGGGATGGGCGAGGGGCTGGGATGCTCCTCAGTTTTCCCTCCTTTTCCTTGCCATGGAGGTGGTTGATCTGAGCTCGGAGGGAGGGTGAGGGACCAGGTGCCCTCAGCCCATTCCAGCCAAGGGACGGAATCCCGGTGGCGGGTGTGCGGCCGCCCTCCTCCGAGTCCTGGAGTGGGATTCGCTTCCCATGGCCTGTAGTGGCCTTTGAGAAGGAGCTTTTGCCTCCCTTCTCCAGCTTCCTCCCCCCTTTTACACCCCTGTTTTCCCCTCTTTTCCACCTTTTCTTCCCACTCCTTTCCCTCTTCCACCCCTTTCCGTCATCTTTCCCCCTTCCTTGCCCCTCTTTGCTCCCTCTTTTCCTTCTCCTCTTCCTTTCGTCCTCTTTCCTA
>NW_009929982.1:2687-4324 GCF_000696875.1 Nestor notabilis | reverse complement strand
TTTCCCCTTCCCCCCCTTTCCCCTCTCTTCCCCCTCTTTCTACCCCTCCTTTCCTTCCCCTTTCCCCACCCTTTCTCCTCCCCTTTTCTCCTTTTCCACCCATTCCCTCCTTTTCCCATTTTCCCCTCCTTCTTCTTTCTCCCCCTTTCCCCCTCTTTCTTCTCTTTCCCCTCCTTTTCCTCCCCTTTTCCCTCCCCCCCTTTTCCCCCTCCTCTATTTCCCCCTTTTCAGGGCTCAGCCTCCCCCCATTCCTCCTCCTCTGCAGCCCCAGGACCTCCTGCTGGGGCAGATCTGGGCCTTTGCCAGCCTTTGGCTCCCAGGTGGAATTTTATGGGATCAGACGATGCCTCGAGCCGAGAAAACCCTTTTCCCTCAAAACTCCCATTTTCCTCTGACCCCCTGAGCTGCTGGGAGCCAAATCTGCCTGGTTTTATCCCAAACAAGCCAGTGATGCTGTTTCTTGGGATGCTTTGGAACATCCAACACCCAGACAAAGGTTTTCAGGAGCTCAATTAAGCATCCCAGAAAATGGGCCATTCCTGCCTCCCCGACAGGGTTTTGGGATGCATTTTGGGGGAAAAGGGCTGGATTGGGAGGCGGGAGGGGGAAGGGCAAGCGGATGGTTATCCCGCAGCTGTGTAAACAGGCGGGGGGGGGATCAGCGGGGCCACGTTCTGGCTTTGCCAAACCCTGGGAATTTGGGCTGGAAAAGGGGATGGTGTTGGGCATGGGTCCCTGTCCCCCACCGCCTGCCCCAGGCTGCTCTCAGGGATGGATGGATGGATGGATGGCTGTTGGGAATGTTCTGGTAGGATGCTTCCCTGGATACTTTCCGGGGGCTTGGGGAATAGGACGAAGTTGCTGGGTGCCAGCATCGTTTGGATCTTCTCTGCTGGGTCATGTCTGGGATGGAGCACACGCAGCAAAGGGGAGCAAAGCCAATGTGGAGGCTTCCATCCTGGAAAAAGGGGTTTCCCTGGAAAAATGGCAGCTCAGGTCCCGAACAGGGATCGTCAATGTTGGGATGTGCAATGTTGGAATGCGCAATGCCAGGAGGATGGGTAACACCAGGACACTGGGATGCACAATCCTGGGGTGTGAGCTCCTGGGACACGCAATGATGGGTTATGTGATCCTGGGACGTGGAACACCGTGGCTGGGACATGCAATTCTGGGATATGCAATGCTGGGATATGCAATCCTGGGACACACGATGCCAGGATGTGCAATCCTGGGATATGATACTGGGACATGTGTTGCTGGGACACGCAACACCAGGACACACAACGCAGGGACATGCAACACCAGGATATGCAATGCTGGGATATGCAATCCTGGGACATGGAACACTGGGACATGTGATGCCTGGACACACAATCCTGGGACACGAAGACCTGGATGCACAATGATTGGACATATAAGGCCAGGACACACGGTGCTGGTCGTGCCCCTCTGGAACACGCAGCACCAGGACACACAGCACCAGCCCTGCACCAGCTGGGACTTTTCCTCCTTTCCCAGGGAAAACATCTGAGCCGGGATCAAGCCCCGCACGCGGAAGAGGAGAGGAAATCCGCTCATTCCAGCCTCTAATTGGGCATTGGGGGATCCCATGGAGCTGGTGCCTCCTCCCTGAG
>NW_009929982.1:2201-2668 GCF_000696875.1 Nestor notabilis | reverse complement strand
GGTAATGCCCCCCACCACCCCCACCAGCATCCCCACCAGCATCACCCCCAGCACCACCCCTTCCTCTGTGCTGGGGCCACAGGCTGGGATCACCCCACCCGCAGAGGGGATGGATGGATGGATGGATGGATGGATGGATGGATGGATGGACAGCCAGGAGGAGCCTTCGCTGTGGTCCTGCCGCAGGCTGGCAGCAAAGGGGTTAACTCCCTGCTTTTAATTGGGGGGTGGCTGGTAACGAGGACCCAGAACTTGCTCTAATCTCTCTGGAATGTGACCGATTTTCAACTATTTTCTTCCTTCTGTTTTTTTTCCCCCCTAATAGCTCCAATGTGCCGCTCGCGCCGGCTCCCGCACGTGCGGGGACAGTGGGAGCTGTGTCCGCGCTTCCCGAGGGGAAGGGGCTTCAGTTTTCCACATTAGCACTGAACCGTTCGCCAGCTCCCCCCCTCTTTGTATATTTTGAA
>NW_009929982.1:1627-2063 GCF_000696875.1 Nestor notabilis | reverse complement strand
AGAGGATAACATCACTAACACTGTTGTAGAGATCAGCTCCCTTCTCTGCTATGTTTAGTTTTTACTTGTGAGTTAATCTTAAAATAGACAATTAGCATTGTAATAAAGTGTTGTGTAAACATACCTTGCTAAAAGCACAGAATCCCAGAATGGTTTCTGTTGGAAGGGACTTTAAAGCTCATCCAGTCCCAACCCCCTGCCCGGGGCAGGGCCACCTTCCACTAGAGCAGGTTGCTCCAAGCCCCTGTGTCCAACCTGGCCTTGAACACTGCCAGGGATGGGGAAGTGTTCTTGTGCGTCACCCGGGCACAGCCACAGGGATCCATGTCTTGTGTGTTGCCCTTTGGACTGTCATGGAGATGTTGGGATATCTCATGTGCAGCCCCACTGCAGCCATGGGGACGTTGGGGCATCTCTTGCATCACCCTGGCATGGC
>NW_009929982.1:924-1312 GCF_000696875.1 Nestor notabilis | reverse complement strand
CCAGGTTGGACACAGGGGCTTGGAGCAACCTGCTCTAGTGGAAGGTGTCCCTGCCCGTGGCAGGGGTTGGAACTGGATGAGCTTTAAGTTCCCTTCAACCCAAACCACTCTGGGCTTCTCTGTTGGGCCACCTCTGACACAGCCTCTGGGATGCTCGGCGCACCTCGTGCATCGCCTCCGCCACACACGCCACTGGGAGCACCTCCAGGAGCATCTCAAGCCAAAACCCTGTCACCATCCTCGCACTGCAGCAGCTCTGGTGGCACTTGGCTCTCCAGAGCCCGGTGGCGTTGGGGTGTTGGGGTGCTGTTGGCAGCCAGACCCGGGGGCTGCCCCACCGCAGCCTGGGTCAGGCACCACTCACATACCAGGCGTGCTCCGAGCGAGC
>NW_009929982.1:291-812 GCF_000696875.1 Nestor notabilis | reverse complement strand
GGGTCTGGTTGTGGCTCCCCGGCACTGACGGGTCCAACTTGTCACCGTTATCCCAGCAGTGCCAAGAGTCTCCCCGGGGAGAGCACGTGGAGCGTCGGGACCGGGATGCTGGAGCATCCCTGTGCGCGCAGTGGGGATGTGTGAGCGGGTTGAGGCATTGAAGTAGGTTTGGGGGGGGATTCCCTGTGCCCGGCGCCTGTGGGACAGTTGGGTTGACGTCATTCTGGGCTTGTCGTGATCATGCTGTGGCCAGTGGGGTTTCCAGCAGGATCATCCCGGTGGCTGGTGCATTCCAGGCATGCTCCGGATGGGCTTCACCTGGCTTTTGAGGCCGCCAGGACGTGTTGGGTTACCCAGAGTTGTGGGGTCGTTGGTGGAGTGGGACCGAGTGCCAAGGGGAAGGGGATGCTGGAAGAAGTGCTGGAGGTGGAATACTGGGGATGGAGAGGGGAGATACTGGTGACGTAGGAAGGATGCTGGAGGCATAGGGGGATGCACTGGAGGTGCAGGAGAAGATGCAG
>NW_009929982.1:0-238 GCF_000696875.1 Nestor notabilis | reverse complement strand
TTGGAGGAGGGGATAGGGGGATGCAGGGGGGATGCAGAAGGGCATGGGAGGAAGCAGGAGGGGATAAGGGGATGCAGGAGGGGATAAGGGGATGCAGGAGGGGATGCAAGAGGAGATGGGGAGAAGCGGGAGGGGATAGGGGGATGCAGAGGGGATACAGTAGGGGTGACAGGATGGACGCAGGAAGGGAAGGGGGGTGCAGGAGAGGATTTAGGGTGCAGGAGGGGATGGGGATGCA
>NW_009929981.1:486-1620 GCF_000696875.1 Nestor notabilis | reverse complement strand
GAGAAGGTTTGCAAAGGAAAACATAAGAAATATAAAAGGCAGAACGTGCAGAAAGGCACTTGAAAGAGTCGCCGGGACTCGGGGAGGAGGAGGCGAGAGAAACGAACCCGCCACACGGCAGCGCTTTCGCCGCCGCTCCTGCCCCTGCGCCGGGGTACCCGGGGGCTCTGCCCAGCCCACACCCCGCCGGGTGAGGCTCCAAAGTCATAGGATATGCGAGCACTCGGGACAAGTTTCAGGTCCCTAAACGTCGCAGGGTGACTCTTCTCACACTCTGGCACTTAAGAAACATCCAGGACACAGATGGTTAGAAGTGATCAAAGACGAGATAAGATCAAAGATCACTTTAATTGCGAAAATGAGGTCACATAAGATTTCCAGAAAGTCAGCTATATATCTGAGGCTGTGAAAAGCACTACGGTCATTTAATGTAAGCGGCTGAAGTTCAGAAATGACTGGACACTTACATTCACGTGACTTATAGATTTAACATTCCCTTTTAGCTACAGGTAACACAGATTACACAAAAATAAACAGGAAAATATATATATATATGTATTTGGTCAAGCATTCATTTCAGGCAGCCTGTCACAGAGGTACGCGGCAGCCGGCCCAGTGCCAGTACCGGGCCGGGCACCATCCCCAGGGGCACAACAGGAAAGGGACAGGAGAGCAGGGCTGTGAGGATGGCAAGGTTGTCCTGCTGTCCTACTGCAGCCCTGCGCCAGGTGAGGAAGGGGGGAAGCACTCCGGATTTCCCGGAGCCAAGCAGCTGTGGGGAACCCTCCGCGGGGAGAGGCATCGTGGGGACCAGCCAGGCCAGGCTTGGCTCTCCCTGCCCTTGGCATCGCAGTAACACGGGCTGCTTCTGCCGTAGGTCTCAGCTTGTGGGGAGGGCCGTGCTCGCTCCGCCGCGGCTGCCCGCTCCCTCCCTTCCCTGCCGCCGAGGAGCACATGGCAATGTTTTGGTTGATCGGTTTAGTCCGTTTTGTTGTTTGTTGTGTTTGTTGTTTATTTTGTGTTGTGGTTTTTTCTATCCCCAAGTAATAGGTGCTGCTGGCTGCCTCCGGAGCAACCACAACGTCTCCGGAAAAACTTCCCAGCGGCTTTCAAAAAAAAAAAAAAAAAAAAAAA
>NW_009929981.1:0-385 GCF_000696875.1 Nestor notabilis | reverse complement strand
CGCACAGCGCCAAGCCTATCCCTGGTGGGAGACCCTAGGTCAAAGGCATTACAAAAGATCCCCATACAATGAGGGATGCTGTCGGGGTTGAAACCCCATCACCTCCCTGCGCTGTGATGAAGGGAAGCCCGATGACTGGAAGGTCCTAGCATAGCAGGAGAGCGGTTACGCACACGTAACACAGACGGGGTTGTTGCTGTTAAATGCCTTACAAGGTTACAAAACACGGTCGCTTTTCCCTCCAAGAAAATCCGCTTGGTCGTTTCACAGTTCGAGAAGGGACAAGCCCGAAGCTCCTTCCTCCGCTCGGGGAGTCGCCTTCAGCCTCCGTGCTTACAGTGCCGGACCGAGGTCGGGATTTCAGCCCCCGTCATCTCCTCTTACA
>NW_009929980.1:31271-36175 GCF_000696875.1 Nestor notabilis | reverse complement strand
AGGAAGGGAGGGAGAGAAGAAGGAAGGAAGGAAAGAGGAAGCTATGTGTGAAAAATATCAGAAGTTTCAACATATATAACACAAGGACAAATTATACAAAACTCAGTCCTTTAATGAACAACAAACACTTCAGATCTTAAAAATTCAGAAGTCTGTGAAATCCATCCGATCTTCCCAGATACCTACTGCTTCATACTATACCAATGTAATTCAGCATATAATGACAAAAAACATCTAGGTATTCACATGCAGTAATTATTTTGCCATTTTGGAGCATACTGAGCAAGAGTTTGGGGCTCATAGGCCCTGCAGCTGACTGGTGTCCTTCTCAAGGGCCATTCCCACAGCCAGGTGCAGATAGCCTGTCTCTCATTTTCCCAGGATGGATCTGTGCCTTCATCTACAGAAATCAGACTCAGCATGACAATGAATGGGTCACTGAAGAATTCCCTGATATTAATCCTTAATAGATTTACTCAAGGAAAAAATTCTATTGGCTGAAAGAAGTAGCTTTTTTCTATCTGTACAATCATCTACACAGCTCAGAGACCAGTGGAAAAACTAAGGTTTTTGTCCAGAATTGCATATGATCTCATCTAAGCAGTATGTCAGCTTCCTTTAAGAGAGAAGTAGGCCATTTAACTTTGAACCAGGTGGAGGGCCTAATTGAGCAGGTCACTCTTTGCCTTCAATTTTAACCAGAATTTCTAACATAAATGGATTTGTAAATAGTCATTCATTCCACCAAGAAAAGATGGCTTTCAGAATCGCTGTTAAAGAAGCATTTAACATTTATTATTACAGTCTAATTGCTGCATATATTCTCAATGCCATAAAATTGTGAGAGAGTAAGCTGCTACTTTTTACTCGCAAGCGTATTGTGATGTAAAATGTGGAAGTATAGGGTATGAAAGAGCTATAGTGAAATTCAATTACTGTAGCATACATATAAGCTTTGAGAAAAATGTAACAGGATCATGCAACTCTGTGTTACTGACATAATCAAAGTACTGGCTGCTTTTCACAAGTGCTTTTCCCTTCACAAGAAGGGATTTTCTATTAAAGTTTCTCTTTTTTTAAAGTAGAATATGTACTGCTTCTTTAAAGATTACACAAATAATCAAACAAACGCCAAAAGAATGAAATGAATTAAAAAAAATTACATTCAGTCTCTTGTAAACCCTCCTGCCTCACAAAAAAATGCAGGATATCCCTGCACTTTATTATAGGTTTCATCAGTAGATTCAGATCCAGAGCTGTGATTAGGGCCTGAAAATCTTAGGCTGAAACTGAAAGATGCACTTCAGCTGTAAATATGTAGCAATTATCCTGAAATGAAGTTCATTCCACATTTTAGCTAATCACCATGGAAACATATATTCATTGGCTCCTAATTGGAAATGTTCCAGACCTGGAAAACATTGTAGGCTTAAGACTGCATAATTTCTTATTTAAGCAATTGCACTATTCTTCTGCATTTGTGACAATACGCCATGGCAATTTTGGCAATAAGCCTTATGAAAAGCTGCTGTTCCTGTAACTCCAAGTTAAAAATTAATGCTTGAATATTGCTAAACCCAAAAAGCTTTTAAAATCTTCATTATAGACATTTACTCAGCATTTCTAGTAGGCTCAAGGCCAAATTTTTAAACTTTAGTGTCAAATGTTAGCTATTTTTAATGAAATTTCTAGTAAAATGCTTGGACTGACTTAAGCAGAGATGACACACTGATTTCTGTTGTCAGATTCCTAGATCTATCCTCCAGATTTGAATGTTTCATGAATATTACTAGGACGCATGCAGACTTTCTTTAAAAATATGATTATTTAGTTAATTCATTTATTTTCCATCACCCCTTTCCTGAATATTTTGATCAAAACCACAGATTTTTTTGTATATCTTTTGTATATATTTGTATATCAGTTACATAATTTTTATTAAAGTTGGCATTGAATTCCAATTGCATGTATCTTTTCAGAAAAAAAAAGACTTTTAACTACAAGTTCCTAGATGATTGTTTCTCTTTTGAATTATGCAGTTAAAGTCTCTGGTTTTCATTAGGACTGCAGCAAGAAATTTTCCCTACCTTTCAAAATGAAACATTCGAGCAAGAGTTGTTTTCCTGGAGAGTAACATTCACTGAATTTCTAGGTTAGCTTGCTTATGAAGTTTCCATCTTTTTCATTCCGAGAAATAGGTACATAACAACTGCCATATTTCTTCTCAATTCCATCTGATAATAGTCCTCTTTTTGGATGGTATAGAGTTAATTTTCTTCATGGTAGCTTGTATGGTGCTGTATTTTGGATTTGTGATGAAAACAGTGCTGATAACATAAAGATGTTTTAGCTATGGCTCTACAATGCTTGCACAGTCAAGACCCTTTCTGTTTCTCACGCTGACCCACCAGCGAGCAGGCTGAGGGTGCACAAGAATTTGGGACAGGACACAGGCAGGACAGTTGACGTCAACTGACCAAAGGGATATTCCGCATCATATGATATTGTGCTCAGCAATAAAAGCTGGGTGAAGAAGCAGCAAGTAGGGGATGTTCAGAGTGAAGGCATTTTGTCTTCCCAAATAATGATTGTGCGTGATGGAGCCCCATTTTCCAGGGGACAGCTGAACACCTGCCTGCTGATGGGAAGGAGTGAATGAATTCCTTGGTTTGCTTTGCTTGTGTGCATAGTTTTTGCCTTATGTCTTTATCTCTACCCATGAGCTTTCTCACCTTTACCCTTTCAATACCCACCAGGGAGGGAATGAGCAAGTGGCTGGGTTGGGCTGAGGGTTACCACAATAATGAAAACCGTCTGTTTGGAAAAAAACTTCCAGTGAAGGCATTACAAAAACTCACATAAAACCATGTTCTCCATTATTCAGTTTTCTGTAATACAGTTCTCCATTATACAGGAAAGAGTAAGCACCGGATGGAAAAGAAACTCTATGTAAAATAACTTCTAATTTAGAGTCGTGCTGCTAGACCAAACTCAGGAGTGTTGCTGCATTACAGAAGTGTTGGTCTCTGAACTAGCTGTTTTTAAATCAGTTCTGGTTCATATGAAATCACAGTTAGATTACAATGTAAATGCTTCTCAGACTTATCAAAAGCACTCTACAAATGCGTTTCTGTCATCCATTATTATCTTCAAGAAGTCAAAAATGAATCTTTGTTAAGCAGTTACAGAAAGGGCACAAAATACTTCAAATTATTGGAAATAGTTCTGGGTTGGTTTGGGTTTTGTTTTCTTTCCTGTGACTAGAAAGATTTAGCATACCTGTTCCCTGTCCTCCCTGAAACTCGCACAAAATATACCATGAACAAAAGAATATCCAGATACTTACACCCTTACATGCATATATACAGTTGTCACAGAGTGGTCCTTAAAGAGAACATTTACATGTAAATTCCAAATAATCCTGCCTGCATTTCCTCCAGTGGTTCTATGGGCCTATGACAAAGTAATAAGGCACCCAGTTTTGTATGAGGACGAAGAAGTATGGTGTGTTTAGACACTAGGGCAGTGTTGTGTGAAAAGCACGTGTTCTTTTTCCAAAAAGTGGACATTTGTGATAGCTATTGCATCCCGCTGCTCTAGCTTATTTGCTAAATTTGTGTTTTCACCAAGAGTTTCTGCCCCAGTAGCTAAAAGACATGAAAAATATTTCTTTCTAAGTTGTTTTTTCAGAGAAGCAAATTCATGTTGGCTGTTAAAACCTTAAATTAGTGTTTTACATATTTGTTACATTGACTTTAAAGCCTTCCAAGCTTTAGGAACCATTCTTATTAAACATGGCCCAGCATTGTGATTTATCTGGAATTGACAAAACCTTTAAATTTTGTTCTAGCACTCCTTTGAGTTTCGAGTCTAGGTATATCTGAGACCTGAAGTTTGGATACATAAGGCTTCTCCTGCTACATCTCCTGAGAACCTTATGAATAAAGAGTCTTCATATCACTAAATGTATCCATTCATTTTTTTTTAATGCTTGCTGTCTCTGTGTAGGGTTCCTTCTTTCATGCAAACTTTGACATTTTCTGTTATTCTAGCACTTAAGAGTGTTCAGAGTGTTAATAGCTTTTGCTGAGGTACCCTCCGTGTCTTATTATTGCCCTCAAAAAGGCCACATTACTCCTTTAAATACTTAAATGATGAATAAAAGCTTGTTTACTATTAATTACATTACAAAAAGAGTATTTTTTTTGAGTTTATGCTTTGAATTCTTGTCTAAAATCCATTCCCATAAATGGAAGTCCAGAAAGATTGATGATCTTGAATTAGAGCATACCTATTTTAAATCTAATTGCTGTCTTAATGATTTAATTCCAGTCAATATCCTCCTTTCTGTATATTTACCAGGTTGCTGTATTAAGATGGCTAAGGGAAGGTTAGGATGGAAAAATGGGAGTTGGGAAATAAGAGGGTTTTGCCACTTCAGCTGTGCAGAAAATCAATGCAAGAAATTAAAATTAGGTATTGTTCAATCAAAAAGAAACACAAAATAAATGAACGTCAAGAAAATTATAATATTTATTATTAATTACATTCATTGTTAAAAGCAGGATAACAGAAATTGCTTTGTTAACTTATATCAAAGTCAAGTAAATTAAAACAACATAGGAAGCTTTCAGTTTTTATGCCGTACCTAACATAGTGTTTTACATCAAGCACTTCAATATTCATCTAACTTCAGACAAAATGACCAAACCTTGTCTATCTCATTTTAAAAGCTATCACAAATAGCCAGGTTACATCATTTCCCATTCTGGGATTTCATTCCCCTTGAGAGCAGCTGAGCAAGGACTTGAGCTACTGTTGTCCTGATGGGAGCAGCTGCTGGAGGGGAATGTTTCTCATTAGAATTTAACTTTTTGAGACCAAATACACAGAAATACCCCCCC
>NW_009929980.1:0-31240 GCF_000696875.1 Nestor notabilis | reverse complement strand
CCCCCCCCCCCAAAAAAAAACAACAAATAACCCCCCAAAAAAACACCAAACCAGCAAACAGTTAACTGAACCACAAATAATATTTATGAAAGGAAACGGATCCATGCTTTCCAGAGTATAATTTTCTTTCTACATTCTTCTAGTGGTTAATCTTTCTGAGCGTAACTAAGTTTGGTTTATGTTAGGTACATGCTTTCAAATAATGAAACTTTCCTAAAATCAACATTTTGCTTTCTGAAAATCAGTTCTGGAGATAAAAAGTTGATGTGTGTACAAGACAGGTGTGCATCTACCTGAGCTAAACCCTTTCTTCTATGGTGGACAAAAAGATGCAGACAGGGGGATTGAAATCAATGTGTTTTTTTAACAGAGGAATTAATTTTAAATCTGACATGAAAGGTATAAGAGAAGATATATATTAAGAAGATTCTGAAAGCAGAGAGGGCACTACGATTTGAAAACCTTAAAATACCCATTTTATAAGGTTAATTTATATCTAACATGTTATTAAAGTTATTTAATGGTATTCTTATCCTAAAAAGACTGTTTAGGAGGTTGAATAGTACAATGACAGGTGTTAATAGAAAACCTAGCAAAATATACTAGTGCTGCATTAATTCAGATGGAATAGGTTGGTTGGGCTTTACAAAGTTGTTCTCATAACCTTGTTACTTTATAATACTGTGATCAGCTTTTTATATCTATTATAGATAAAGTTCAGAATTTGAGTACCGTGATAATAAAAGCTATCCAAAATATTTCTTTTTATTTTTCTTAAACATACAGAAATATTAAGAAAAAACAGTTGAATTGTATGACATATATGGAACTAAACAAGGTTAATTTTAAACATGGTGGGGTTTTTTTTCTATTACGCTCTGCTTTTTCCCTAAAGGTCTAAGAAATAGACTTCTTATATCACTGCTTTTAGATGGTAATAGCTGTCCATTTGGAATAGAAAAAAAAAACCAAAGCAACAAAGGTGTTTAGATAGATGTTGTTGCCGCCTGTATCCTTCAGAACAAAAGAAGATAAACAGTGTTGTGGTTCAAGCCCAGCTGGCAACTTGGAACCACACAGCCTCTCACTCACTCCCCCCATTCTTCCTCCCATCACTCTTGGGGGGATGGGGAGGAGAATCAGAGGAATGTAACTCCCACGGGTTGAGATAACAGCACTCCAGTAACTAAGGTATAATACAACCACTATTGCTACCAATAATAGTGATAAGGGAAATAACAAGGGTAGAGGATACAATTGCTCACCACCTGCCAACCAATACCCAGCCTGACCTGAGCAGCGATCTGTGTCTTCCAGGTAACTCCCCCCAGTTTCTATACTGGGCATGATGTGCTGGAATAGCCCTTTGGCTAGTTTGGGTCAGGTGTCCTGTCTCTGCTTCCTCCCGGCTTCCCCTCCTCCCTGGCAGAGCATGAGACTGAGAAAGTCCTTGGACGGAGTAAACATTACTTAGCAACAACTAAAAACATCGGTGTTAGCAGCATTGTTCCTAGGCTGAAAGTCAAAACCACAGCACTGCACCAGCTACTAAGAAGGAGAAAAAATGACTGCTGTAGCTGAACCCAGGACACACAGACAAAAAGAAGGTAAAAAGAGCAGATAAAAGAAAAAATAATCATTATCATACTTGGATTCAGATAAGGCTGAGAGGCTGCCTTAGCTAATCCATGACATCTGGTCACCCTACTACTACTAGAGGCACAAATCCTTTTTTGCTTACAGCTGTGCTGCCCAAAGAGGTTACTTTTGTCAGCCAGAAGACGATGAAGCATTTGTTCACCAGATAGTTAATCTCCATGTGTGGCTGGGAAAACCTCTACCAGCAGCAGATTATTTCAGAACATTTCTTTAGCATCCGCTATGAGAAGAAGCTGTGGCAGGCAAAATCAGGCTCTTTTTTATATAGAAAATCAAAAGAGAAAAAAGAAAATCAGAAAAAAAGAAAGGAGATTAGAAGACATGAGGGAACAAGTGGTGGTATTAGGACTTTAGCTCATAGTGTGAAGCTGGCATTTGCACTTAGTTGTCTTCATCTGGCATGGTATGTTAAGGGCATGTCTCACAACAAAAGTTTTGGGTGCTACAATGGAACCCCAAAGATCCCAGTTCTTTCAGTAAATAAAACGGTTATGATGGTAGGAATATCCTATTAGCTTTTTTATCCAACAAGTAAAGTGTAATAATTTTTGGTCCCACATTCTTATCTGTCATATATGATCTTAGCACAGTTCTCTGTGGATAATTTTGTGATAATTTTTTTTTTTTTTTTGGAAGAAAAGAACAGCTTGTCACAGTCAGTATAATACTGGCTTAACAGTCTCTGTATGAGATGAATTCAGAAAGCCACAGAATTTGCATAGTAAACAAATTGCAATAATTACATTGACAAACCAAAACCAGTAATTGAAGAACCTGTGTTTGAAGAAAATGCCTTTAATTATAATGAGGTTAAACATTTCTGACAAAAATTAATCTTTCAAATGACATTTGAGTTGGAAGAGAAAGGTAATCCACATTAAATTCTATGGCTGTAATATTATATTTTAAAGATTCAAACATGCAAGTGAGCTCTAGCAGAAGTTGCATAATGCTGAGACTGTTGCAAATGTCATTAAGGCAGCTACAGTTAGCCAGTCAGTTAGTGTCAATCAAAGCCTGTGAGGCATTTTACAAATTAGTCCCTATTGATATTTTTTACATATTTATTTTTTACATATTTATTTTTACATATTTTTTACATATTTATTACAAATAGTCCCTATTTATATTTTTTACATTTCTGGTGCAAATTATTCTACATATAATGGTATATGAATTAAAAGCAAGAGATGGAACCATTTGTCATTGTAACAGCTAAGTTTCCAATTAGTCTATTTAGCTACTTTTATTGTACGTGGCACGTGTATGCCATGTATTTTTTATTTCTCAATGCATTTTAATTGAATAACACAAATACTTGAAGGAGCTGACATTAAATCAGAAATGTTTGGGTTTTCTTCAGTTACTGTGTCCATAGAGGAAGGAGAATAACATTTATTATTTTATTTTTAACTTCATTTAGCCTACGTTAAGTACTTTACGCTTCTTTACACACCGAGGGACTTAAGTTATAACCAAAGCCTTTCTGACAATATCTGTGATCCGAATTGGTTATAACATAACATAATAGTGCATTTTTGGACAGAAAGAATCCAAAGTATAGATATCCATCACAGTGATGTAGACTATATTAAATCTGATAATGATAACTGAGTTGGTCTCACATTTTACTGGAAAAGCTGAGATAAGGAGCTAATCTGTGTTTTTCAAACAGTTCTTTGGGGTTACTTCTACACACCTGAAGTGAACTTAGCTGGAATTATATTTCTGTGTGCGTGTATTGGCATACCCCAACATGTATGGTCAATTTACTACCCATGATATATGATGAAGGAATAAAAGTCAGGGTAGAATGACATGCTTCCAACTGTACTGCAGCATTTATCTATTCCCTGGCTAGGCATCACTCAAAGCACAAAGAATCAATTTAGCAGCTGGCTGATAAGCTGTAAAAATGAAAAACTGATGCTGTGTCAAGAACTGCTTTTCTTTAGTTAGAGTAGGAAACTACTATTTCAATTACTTTGTATTGCTCTAGATTTTAAGTGGTGAAGTATCTTTGTTTATCCCAATTTCTAAAATGCTGCTTTTTCATGTATAGTATTCTCTAGCAGTACAGTAATTCAACAAACATTATTCTTGAGTTATTTGCATTCTACCTGCTGATTTTTGCATATCAGATCTTAAGTATTTTAGACATTAATTTGCCATTTGTCTGGCCTCTTATACTAAGATAATATGACAGTTCCACTAGATGACTGTTGGACAATTCTGAATTTTAAAGTGACATAACATCATAAAGAATAAGATGCTTTTAAAAGAACAAGAATAAAGAAAATGTCATAAAATGTCAAAACAAAACAAAAAAATAAAATAAAAAATTAAAATAAAATAAAATTATACATTTCACATAACAATACCAAGTAGTTAAACAAATCTGCTAGAGTATGAAAGAATAATCACAAGTAGAAGAGGGAATTGTTAGAAACTATCTCTTTTAGATTTGTACTCCAAAGCTTCTTGCCAGATACTCTGGATTGAATTTTCAGAAACAGTCTGGGGATTTAGATGTTAAAGACCCACTAGAAGTGCCTTTGAAAGTACTCTCTAGAACAGCCTGGTAGGAATTTTGTGCAAGGAGTAATTAGGAGCTAGTGTATACCTACAAGCTGAGCAGATGCAGAATAACACCATTTGTAGAGCAATTCTGCACAGAATTTAGGCCCATAATGTCACCTTTCTTTACTTGTTAATCCAACTGTCCTCATTCACTGCTGTACTTTCCCCTGTGTTTACTTCATGTACAGAAAGAACACCCAGAGTCAACCAATTGCATTGTTTTTTAAAAATTCTTAAAAAAACTTCTCTTGTATGAGAGGTTGTTTACTGAACTACAGTGCTTGTTTCATTGTAATATCCTGCTACCACTTGTTGACATGAGACTGAATGTTATATAAATGTGGTGAAGCAGAGGTACTGCACGGTATAGACTGACTTGAAAAGGTTGAAATAAAGGCAGGTAAGAGGGGACCACAGGGGATGTTAAAGCCATGGGAGACTGCAGAGAAATAAGCAGGACAAAAAAAGGCAAAAGAATCAACAGGACTCAGACTCCTTTAAGGGGTCTTTTAAAAGGTTTTACCGGTACGATCTACCATCATGTTAGAGAACTCCATACTGCTATTAAAATAATGGCAAAATTCCTGAAACAGTTTACAGGAGATACTTATTTTCCAGATATAAATTAAGAATAAATGCCATTAAAATAATGAGGCTGAGAAAAGAGTTGATTGTTCTCTCACAAGGTAAATACAAGAAAGGAGTAAGAGTGATTTACAGTGAAGGACAGAACTGGTATTAAAAAAAAAAAGTCTGCGTTGGTAAGGAATTAATTCAGGCTGGAAAGCAAAACCTATCTAACCATATTGAGATCAGGATTCCAAAAGGCTCAGCATGTGGCTCAGTTGGCCTGCTGTTTATCATTATATACTTAAGCTTCAAGCAGCAATTATCTTCTCACTGTATATGTGAACACAGCAAAGAATCTGAATCCAATACAACTAACATGGTAGAAATAATAACAAAATAACATTGACTTTTAAAGAGAGCTATTTAGGAAAAAGATTAAATTATGGTAATATCTTATGTAGAAAATTTCAGTATATCTGCCAGAGTCAGGTAAGTTCAGAATCAGTGAGATGAGGCTATGACCACATTTATCAGATAGAAATGACCAAAGTGAGTCATTTCTGCAAGTGGGGAAAATTAAGGAAAAAGTGGAAAATAGCTTTTTGGAAAAATGAGAACTTGGAGTTCACTCAAGACAAACACTCTCTGGCTTCTTTCTAAGCAAAATCGTAGGGTTAAATGCCTTATTTTGCAAGCACCAGATTCTCCTAGATATAGCTCAAGCTTCAGATTTACATAAAAATATTGGTGAAGTAGAAATGTTTATAGCCAAGTAACAAGAACCACATAACGAAAAGCGTCTCTTCTTGAAAATAAATATTTCTGTGTGCCTTTACTATTTAGTCCATTACCTTAGGATTCATATAAAAGCAAGAGACTATCATCCTGTGGCAATGTTCTGCTCATTTCATATTATCTCTTAATTAAATTAATGTATGCTTTATCACAGGCACTTATTAAAGTAATTGTTTGTGTAAAGTGAGGCTATCATAGATATAAACATTCCAGTCATCTTGATATGATTCAGAGATCTTTGCTAATGACTTACTTGAGTAAAAGTCTAGATTTGACTTGCCCTCTATGATAATAATTTACTAGAAATTGGCCTAAATTATTATGCAAATTCTTTACTAGGCTTACAAACCTAGCAGAAACTACGAAAGGAAGATTAAAAGAAATACCTGACAAGTGTAAGGTTTGGTGATCCTGTTTCCAGACTCAAATATCTAGGCAAAGTTTCAATTCATACAAAGCAAATGTAAGTAAATGAGTCAGAGTACTGCCCCCCTGCCTCAGAACACAATATAATAGATGGTCAGGGACAGCTTCTTCTCTGGAGTCATGAACCTGCATCTCCACAGTGAGCACTTGATTAAATTCATCAATAATATTGAGATTTTCAGCACCATTGTCTAAAATAAATATGCCTGATTAAGACTAGTAATAATGTTGTATATTACTCTTTAACAGTAGACTTTCCAAAACAATGACATGGACAGTCACCTCTTATTCTCTCCCCAAGGCTTATCTGAACTGTCTGAGGATTAGTGGGGAAAAAAAAAAAGTTTGATTGCACCAAGAGTTTGAGGGGAAACTAGTGATTTTCTCCACATGTAGAAGTTTCCCCTAACAGCTGTTAACTTGGTAACGTAATATTAAATGAAGAATTGTCACAACATGCTCTTTGACTAGTACTATTTAACAAAGTAATGACCCTCTTGTCTTGAACATCACCTCAGATGTCTACTGTATATGATGCTTAGGAATCAAAATCAGCCTTTGATTGAACATTTTTCATTTTCACTGAAGTGGACATTAATCGTACGGATTCCTGAGCCAAAGTCATCATTCATAAACTTTACTGATGTCTTCTATGCAGCTTTGATAATAATCTTAACCAGATTCCATCTTCAAACTTTTGAAAGACTGGATCCAGAAACACACCAGAAGACTATCACTGCTAAATTACATTATTGGGTGATACCACTGTAATAAGAAAAAAAAATAAAATTAAAAAATAGTTTCCTCGTACATAAGTATTGCAACTTCAGTCATGCTGAAGATGATACAGAATTTCCTCTGTGCATCAACTATATCTACTGTCTTAGCATAGCCAAAAGTATATTTCTGAAGTTTAAGATTTTGCTGAATGGCTCAACTGGCTTTATAATACAGGAAAAAATGCCACAGAATTACTTATAAATTGTGGAAATTGGCTTGCAACACAGGAAGAGATTGGTTGCTACAGCTGCTGCTTGTGAAAGCAGCTGGCTTCTTCGGCATATGATTATTGTAATATATTATGTGGCAATCTCAGAGCATCAGAGTCAAAAATAAATAAATAAATAAAATTTATATGTTTAAAACAAACCGTGCATAGACAGCATTAAGGGAAACATTAGCTATTTGAATATTCCATGTCTCTACATTCCACGTCTCTACATTCTTCTTTCTGTGTTTCGGTTACTGAGCTCAGCCAGATATACCTTACAGCACTTGATGGACAAATTGTCTTTTTCAGTATTGTAAATTCTATGCTCCTACTTCTGATAAATTCAGGTTGATGATTTCACATTTGCTTTCACTTGTAAGGGCAGAAAGGATAATTGATTCATAACTATTCCTCTCAATGGTTACTTTCTTTTTTTTTATGATGAAACTGGAAAAAGAAAATAAGGGATGGTCTCGAGTCAGGGTTGCTATATTCTTAATTTTGAAAGAAATTCTTGATTGCTAGCATCAACCTGTCTTCTGAGTAGCTTTTGCGTACTGTCCTGAAACAACATGGTTAATTTTTCTTTAGGTAGTTTTTTGGATCAAAGAATCAATTAGAAACAAAACATGAAGTATATCAAAACAAACTTCAATTCATAACTCACTTAGACAAACTTGATTGTCCTTTTCTTTTTCCTAGTAAAAAACCAGAAGGTGTTTTGTTTCTTTGGTGTACAAGTCTTTACTTATGCTTTTGTGATGTCAACTTGCTATACTTGTAAGAATAATTTTCATGTTCATCTACAATGACTTTCAGAAGGAATCAGTTGTTTTGAAGGCTTAAACTACAATTGCAGAAGTTCCAAATCATTACCTAAATTTCCATTCTATTCTGTCTGGAAATGTATTTTTATAACTTGCAGACCTTGTCCTATTCCTTTTGAATTGAATAGGAATTTTGCAATAAAAGGACACCTGTAGTTTTTAAGGGATAACTGAAAGTCACAGAATGGCAGAAAAAGTGGAGGAAGGGACCTCGAAAGATCATCTGGTCAAACCTTCCGTGGGAAAGGAGAGGAAGACTAGATAAGAACTATTCCAGTCTCCTGTTAGTCTGCTTAGATATGACTCATTGTCTATGTTTAGTGTTTTATTTTATTTTAAAATTGAAAGCATTACAGCAACTAGAAAAGACCTGCAGTCTTGGAGAGGATGGATGGTTATGGACATAAGAGCAGTGTTCTCTGAGAGAAATACCTTTTATGCTCAGGTACTGCTGAGAGTTATTTCTTACATTTGAAGTGCAATATAGCAGCCAGTAAATGTATGTATGAGCTCTTTTGTATGACAGGGGGTGAAATCCTGCTTCCCTTAATCATCAAGTAGAATCCTTCAAGAGTAAAGGACCTGAATAGTGATTCTGCTTTGAAATGGAAAACTTGGAGGGCAGAAGATTTCACCACTTAGAAGAAAAACATATACTGATATCAGTCATCTTAGAGTTCAGATGGCTTCCTTATTGCAAAGGGTTGTGCTAAATATAGGAATGTTGTTTCGTTGAGGAAGAAAGCCTACAAAAATCTGCAGAAAACCCTGGTCTAGAAAAGGTTTTCTCTTGTGAGACTTCTCACATATTTGAAATTAAACAGATGCTGACTTAAGGCCAAATTCCATGTTTACAGAAGTGCTTGTTAAGACTAGAATCTCATGATTTGGGAGAAGAGTAGAACAATAGTTTCCAGATTTGACTGATTTGTACTGTGAGTCAGAAAGAACAACAAAAAAAAATGTTATTTCTTTTCTTCTGCAGTCACTCTCTTGCTATCTTTCCCTTCCAGCTTAAAAGCATTAGCTCAAGAAGCAGAGAGAGAAAAGAAAAGTAAGCATTCATCTAAAACAAATGTAATGATTTTTTTTTTTTTTGGCCCTAAAGATAGGTTAATATTTTTGGCAACTTACATTTTTCCCTCTGCAGCTGGAATTCAGCAGCTCATGGTTGTCTGCCAAGGCAGATGCATAATCTAGGCCACCGCCTCACAACTGCTTTTGCAAGTGCAGTTAAAAGAAACACTTTCTAGATAAATACTGTGAGCATCTTAAAATTAGGAGTTTGAATAAAAATGACAGGATTCACTTGTCCAAGCTGGATCAGAGGAAACAGCTGGGTGGACAATTCAGGGTATGGAGATATTTTTTTCTCAGTTCTAATAAATACACATTATTATTTCCTCACTAAATATCCATAAAATAAAGATTTAGCTGGTAGTTCTAATTCAGAGGATGCTCTATTGATGAAATCAAGTATTTTTCATTATATCCTATTAATATGAATGCAATCATGTTATCTTGCGTATGGGAAGAATTAAACCACCAGAAAGTTTACTTGTTCACAGTCCCAAGGTCTTATTCAGCTAGGGTCCTGACTTTATAGCTTTCTTTTTAAGTACACTTGCAATACTGGGATGATTCTTCCCTCCCCACCCCCACCTTTTTAATTTTACTGTTTACTTTTACTATTGTTCTGTTACTCCCTCTCTTTCTCTCACACACGCATACACACGCATATATATATGTATTCAAGAAAATAGTAAGCAATGTCCTCCTATTTTTGACCTGGTTGGAAATGGGTGCTTTGTTTTGGGGATTTGGAGATTGCTATTTTCTCTGCTGTGTCCTTTGAAAGCACTCCCACTAACATTCCTGGTAAAAAAAAAAAAGAAACACATTAAACTTATAAGTTTCAGTAACATTCTATCCAATTAAATATTTGTATGGTGCTGATAGGAATCTACTTTAAATCAGAGCAGTTTGGTGGAACTGTCATCTGCTACACATAATTAAAATATTTCTGCATTTGGCTTTCCCCTCTGAAGGTCAACCTTGCTTAAAATACAAACAGCTTAAAGCAGGTTGTTCACAACAAGATTTCACAGCCTTTCCAGGAAACCTGCACTGGTATTTGATTGCACTTACTCTGGTCTTATTCTTTCTAATATATACTCAGAATTTCCTGTGTTGTAACTTGGGCCTGTTGTCTCTTGTCCTTTCACTGCTGACTTCCAAGAACAGCGTGGCTCCTTTTTTATTACACACCTTCATTAGGTGGTTGAAGACAGCAGTAAGATCCTTCCTTAGAACCCAGTTCTTTCAACATCCTCTCATACATCACATATTCCAGACTTTAATCATCATGGTGGTCCTCAGTTGAATTTGCTCCAATTAGTCAATGTCTTATTTTTGGAGCTATGGCATGTTGGAAAACCCAACATGGTAGGAAGTCCCTGGCAGTGGAAGTCACAAGCTTATGGTTTCTTGCTCTTCCACAAACTCTATACCATCCTTCTGTCTGTTCCAGCTTATGGGATGGCTTTTAAGTAAGGATACTTCGGGTCCAGAAACAGTCTGCCCTATGCATAGCAGAGTTCCCAAACTGATACTCCTTCCCAGCACAAAACCAGCTAAGGACCGTGATATATAAATAGGTCCAACAAGATCATATTGATCTGGGAGGGTCAGCAAAAAAATTAAGTTGGTTAGAACTTCCTAATTAGAGCTTGTTTCTTATGGAGTACACAAGTTTGGGTTTTTTTATTTGCCATCAATTCCCAGGCTTCTGAAGACAAGGCTGCAGAAGCTGTATCAGCTGATTGCTCATGCCAGACTTTGCCTGTTCTCCATTAACCTCACAAGCTTGTCAAGGTCCCTCTGGATGGCATCCCTTCCCTCCAGAGTATCAATCGAGCCACACAGCTTGGTGTCATCAGCAAACTTGCTGGGGACGCACTCAATTCCATTGTCCATGTCACTGACAAAGATGTTGAACAAGACAGGTCCCAACACCGATCCCTGAGGGACACCACTCGTAACTGGTCTCCAAGTGGACATTGAGCCGTTGACCACAACTCTTTGTGTGCGGCCATCCAGCCAGTTCTTTATCCACTGAGTGGTCCATCCATCAGATTGTTGTATCTCCAATTTAGAGACAAGGAGGTCATGTGGGACAGTGTCGAATGCTTTGCACAAGTCCAGGTAGATGACATTAACTGCTCTGCCGCTGTCCATCAGTCCTGTAGCCCCATCATAGAAGGCCACCAAATTGGTCAGGCAGGATTTGCCCTTAGTGAAACCATGCTGGCTGTCACCAACCACCTCGCTGTTTTTCATGTGCCTCAGCATTCTTTCCAGTAGAATCTGCTCCTTAGGTACGAATTAGGTATGAATTAGGTACGAATTAAATCACCTCTGCCCCAGCTGATGCAAGGGAGACCTTGGCATCTACTTTGTCATTCTTTTCATGCTAAAATATTAATTCTGTGCAGACACAGTGTGTGAAATGACATAGACCTTTTATTCTAAAGGACTCAGTATTCTCTAAAAGCTTCCCTAACTTGTAACTATTCCTGATACTGATTGTGGCAGAGTCAATATGTTTTAATGGAACGTCCTCTCTGAAAAAAAATATACTCCTACATCATGAATCAAGGTATTATTAAAAGAAGACAGAAGAAGAGAGGAGAGGAGAGGAGAGGAGAGGAGAAATTTTTTAAAAATATGGATACCAATTTAAAAGCATCTTCATGGCTACATGATAAACACAAGGGTTATCAGGGAAGAAGTCAGAAATTCTTGAGCATGTGTCGTGGTTTAAGCCCAGCCGGCAACTTGGAACCACGCAGCTGCTCACTCACTCCCCCCCCTTTTCCTTCCTCCCCCCGCTCCCGGAGGGATGGGGAGGAGAATCGAAGGAATGTAACTCCCATGGGTTGAGATAACAGCTCTCCAGTAACTAAGGTATAATACAAACCACTACTGCTACCAATAATAATGATAAGAGGAATAACAAGGGAAAAGGACACAACCGCTCACCACCCGCCGACCTGTCCCCAGCCCGACCCGAGCAGCGATCTGGGCCTTCCGGGTAACTCTCCCCAGTTTCTATACTGGGCATGACGTGCTGTGGTATGGAATACCCCTTTGGCCAGTTTGGGTCAGGTGTCCTGCCTCTGCTTCCTCCTGGCTTCCCCTCCTCTCTGGCAAAGCATGAGACTGAGAAAGTCCTTGGTCGGAGTAAACATTACTTAGCAACAACTAAAAACATCGGTGTTATCAGCATTGTTCCCAGACTGAAAGTCAAAACCACAGCACTGCACCAGCTACTAAGAAGGAGAAAAAATGACTGCTGTAGCTGAACCCAGGACAGCATGGTATTTGGTAAACCTTAACTACATTTAACACAGCTCATTGGCCAATTTCATGGCTGCATCCATCAAGCTCCTTTCTCAAGTGGTATTGTAGTGAACATATTGTAGTGAAGATTGTCTTAAGACAAAAAAACCCAACTATAATGAAGCATAATGGGCATTGCTCAATGTTTTTACATTTCTGCCATGAAGACAGATAAGCTCATTTTGTACTGCCTGATAGGTGTATCCCTGAAGCAATAGCCACATGAGGTTACTGTTGTTCATCCATGAGTCGTGAGCTTGAGTCACAGTATTTTCAATTGACTGAAGCCAAAAGTGTGTGACTGGAAAATAAAATTGTTTCTATTATACATTAATAAAAATCTGGAAAAATAATTTATTTAAATTGGATGTATTAAATGCAAACATTAATTGCATAAAATACAGAATTTTTTGCATTTGAGAAACAGTTAAATATTGTCCCATAGCAGCTGGAAAGAAGTAAGGACATTACGTACTATATTTACTGGAACTTCCTCTGTAGTACCTACTTTCCTTTGTACCTTGTTATAGAACATTTGATGGGCTGTGCTGGTGTAAGAACATCAAAAGAGTTTCAAAAAAGACCTTGAAGTTTGCAATTGTTTAATTTCTTATCTTTCATTAGAGAGATTTCTTGTTTCCTTTTTGCTTTTAGATGTTGAAGTTTGGTGTCTGCTGAGGTATGAAACTGTAAAAGGTTGAAGTATTATGAGCAATGTGAGACTCTCTGGCAGAAGAGAAGCAGTGCTACAACAAACCTGTGTACCAAACTGTGGTATGAAGCCGTTCTGACTGTAAATTTGCTTATAATTTTTTTGTCAATTCTTATATTAGCCTTATTATGCTAATGAAGTTTCTCTGAGTGATTAATCCATTTACGTGATTATATCAATGTACCCTATCATAGTATCTTCTCTTAAAAGATTATGTAGTATATATAACGAATTCAGTTTTACAAGATTTTGGAGAAGCCACATTTCTTTTCAACTAAATGCTTCTCATTAAATAATAAGGTGTCATATTCACTAATGATATATAGTCATAAATTAAAAACCTCATCATGATCAAAATCATCAAGAGAATAGAACTAAAATAACAATCAAAAATGTCAGCTGAATTTGTAGAACTGCATAATATAAATTTACTCCCCAAACTGAATCAAATTCTCATTCATATACTGATATTCTTTCAGGAAGGCATTTTTATGCTGGTGTATTTATCAGCATGCATTTAGATGCAAAACCATGACTCATTCTACTAATAAAATAAAAGATAACTTTAAAAGTTGATTAGTTTTTGCAACATCTTTTATCAAAGCAGCATGCATATTAACTTGTGCATTTGAGCATAAAAAACCCTTCTCTATATAATGTACAAAAAGACTGCTTTAATAGGACATTAACATAGTAAAAACCCAGTCATCTGCTCAACAGTTCTCGCATTTCTTCATCTTTAAGCAGGTGAGTAAATAAAATTCCTACTATCTAATTATTTCACAACTTTGGATTCCCATATGGGATTTAAGAGACCATGGAGAAAACTAAAAAAATGAGCATGTTCATCTTCAGTAAAAAGACGAACACAATAATGAATCTCAAAGGACAGAGCCTGTATAAAATATGGATGAAAAGTGGGTCAACACAGGACATTACCCCCAATATCTATAGATGGTATATTGCCTTAAAACTAAAAAAAAAAAAATAAAAATTGTTCTCATAAGGAAATAACCATTAGCTTAAATTCTACAGTAGATCTGACTACACATAATGCAACCATCATGTTTATAGAAACAAAACATAGTGTAATTACAAAATATAATTAACTGTACTAATTACGCTATAAAATAGCAATAACTCTCAGTAAGTATTTCACTACAGTTTGCTTAACTGAATTTATGACTGTAAAGGAAGGCTAAAAGTACTAGATGCAGGAGTGAGTGCAAGAGTTCATCCTGCCCCAGAAGTCAACCAGATTTAGAAAATTTGTCAAAATAGTTGCTGAAAAATCCATAGCAACAGCATGTGCAGCAGATGGTTGTTCAACAGCAGAAACAAGTTTGAGTGTGCAAGGCTGCAACTGCTCTTCTGGTAGCTGGTGGTCTTTGTGATCTGAAAGGACAAAGACTTAACTCAAGATTTGTTAGCTGGGTCCACAAAACAGCAAAAGCCAAACCATTAACCCTAGAAATGTTTGTTTAATGGGGAAGTAATAACGAAATCTTTTCATTTTTAGAGTACAATATATAAAATTACTTGATAGTGCCATCATGCAGGAAGAGAGAAACCTGTTGTACCCCAGACTTAGATCACTCCTGTGGAACAACTAAATACTTTTTGGTTTGCCTTTCATGTCCAAACAGATCTTGATTTATTGTGCTAACAATTGTCCTAACATACCTGACCTTTTAAACCATACCAGCTGACTATTGCTGTACAAGATAAATATATGAGAGGTATTTTCAGGACCAAGGCATATGACAAAAAATTTAAATTTAATGTTGCTTAGGTATTTGTCAAGTAGTGAGTTCCTTCTTTCTTTTGCTATTTTTTCTAATAAAGTATTTCTACTTAAGCAAGCAAATAAGCTAACGTACCTCAGGTACCTTACTTTTACTCTCCTTAATACAAATTCTTACTGAAAGAATTTATGAGGGTAAGGTGGAAGGAGCATATTTTAGAGTGGAATGTCTTCAAGATACTGACAACACAGATATAAGTATCTGAAGGGAGGGTGTCAAGAACATGGGGCCAGAGCCTTCTTGGTGGTGCCAGGCAGTAGGATGAGAGGCAACGCAGGAAGTTCCACCTGAACATGAGGAAGAATTTTTTTTACTGTGAGGGTGACTGAGCATTGGAATAGATTGCCCAGAAAGGTTGTGAAGTCTCCTTCCCTAGAGATATTTAAGAGTCATCTGGATACAATCCTAAGCAATGTGCTCTGTGTGACCCTCCTTGAGCAGGGAGGTTGGACTAGATGACCTACAGTGGTCCATTCCAACCTCAGCCATTCTGTGATCCTGTGATTCTGAAACACATCACTGTATTCCCCAGGAAAGAAAAAAGAAATCTTCTTTACTAGAAATACATGCTTTAGTGCCAGCTACTATTCTGCCTAAAGGATCAACAGACCAGGAGACTACTTTTGATCACTGTTATCGCCCAATGTGTCACTCCAGCAGATGATGATGGAGCAGGTGAAAGGCTCTTCTATTCATTTTTTTCAAGTGAGTTTTGATTTATTCTTTACCTTTCCTCTTATTGAGAAGTTCTCTCACTTGCCTCAGTGATCTACTTCATTCAGTATGTTTGCCAAACCAATGTTTGTGAAGAGGAAACAGAGTAACAGATTTTTTGTGTGTCATATGCTGATAATAGTCTGAGCAAGCATAGCTCTTTCAGCTCATAAGTAATTTTACCACTACTGGTTAAAGGTTTAAAGGAATGTATGGACAGTCTATCTCAGGGGTAGCTGTGAAACAGTAAGAAAATACATTGTGGAAATTTTGTATCAGTGAGGTTCAAATGTCATTTAGAAAAAGAAAGCAAAAAAAGCCTTTCAACTCAGCCCAGTGAACATATAAGGATCAAATTTGTAGCAACCATTAGAGAAATTTTTGAGATTCTATTGTTTTAGTTGTTCTAGATTACATTTATAAGAGAAAAACTAGCACAATTGGTGTCAGACCACCCCTAACTCTTTTATAACAATCCACATTATTTAAACAAATATATTATAAATTTTGACATTTTTTTTTTTTGACAAATTCATCATCCATCCGTAGAGATGTAGAGATTCCTGCCGACATGGGCAAATCAGGACTTGAAGTCATTCAGAAGTCTAACAGGATATAACACTAATAGTACCAATAATGATAAAAATGCTAATAATAATACCATAATTATCACCACAATTAAACTTCTGTATAACTTTAGTATGAAGTAAAACAGTTTGTTCCACCTCTTGTGCAGATTTTCAGAGCAGCTTACTCTGTGAAAAAGTTTATTCTTCCATGGACACCAAAGTTCAGAATCACAAAAGGCACCATCTCTCCAATAACCAGAAAGCTTGACCCTAACCCTGCGGTATATATACCACTTGTATCTATCTTCCCTTTAAATTGGTGTATTTTTAATCTCCACTTTATCAATACACCTGGGACATGTAAATATGCAATTAGTTATTATCAAGGCATTTTTGTAATCCGTTTTTTCTTGGGAAATGTGTATGTTCATGTGAGCACAATATTGTGTGTTTAACCAGGCTGACAAAGTAATTTAGATTGGAAGAGACCTTTGGAGATCATCTTACCCAGCACCCCTGCTCAAGGCAGATATACATTCACTAATTAAGCTAGAAACAGCAAATTATTTATTTCTATTAGCATCGGGACATCTATGAAAAAGATACGTATTCATGTTAAGTAATCTAGTAGCTTGCCGTTGTGTACACTAAGCAAAACCATTTTTCAGTTGCCTTTTTAACATATACATATTTCTCTTTACATGCATATAAATATATAAACACATATAAAGATACAAATGTTTCATTTGGAAAGACACATAAAAGTATGTGTAAATATACCTATATAGCAGAAATTGCATTTGTGAAAAGGAATATGCTTACATTAAATATTCTGAAATAATATTCTTGTTCTCCTGAAATAAAGGCAAACCCACAGAGCCTATTAAGAGACCTAAAAGAGGTCAGAAGACCACTTGTCTTTTACTTAGATCAACCTTTTTAAATAAAAGTATCATATAATGGAGCCTGAATATAGGATGTGACATTTTGAGAGCACGAGTTGCCCTTCAGCCCATTCCCTATGAGTTTAACAAGTCAATGCTTGTGAAGCTCATAGGGAATGTCACCCATCTTTGTCTGGGTGACAAACTTTCCCTGAGTGAAAGTTTGAATGTTTTAAATAGGTTTTTCAGAGCACACCTTTCTGTGGTAAATAGAAAACAAATGTAGTTAATCATGCAAATATTAGCAAAACATTCAACGTTATTCCTTTGTGTTCATGCAAGAAGAAAATGTGTCTGATGTAGATGTTTAGCCTTATAACAGCTTAACAGAACCAATATTTGGCATATTCAAATACCGAACTACAAACGTATTGTCACTCTGAAAGGCTTCATATGGTTGCAATTTTTCAATTAACAAACTGAAAGTTATCTAAAAGACAACATATTGTTAAACTCTAATAGGCTGTTATGGCATAACTTATTTACTTATTTAGTTATCTTTTCCAGCTTAATTTTGATTTCTCCAGATTTTGGACTCAAAAACCCCACAGGGCTTTTACAATTTGGCTTCTGCAAAGCCTACTCCTTTCTCAGGAAGCAGACATTTTCTTCTGGACTATATTACAGGCTCATTAGTACTACAAGGCTTGGCAATACATCTGAGTAAATATGACCTGTACAAGCAATTTTTTCCTGCACTTGCCACCCCTAGTACATGACATCATCTATCTGTGCAAAGCATTCAACAATGTCCTGCATGGGATTCTTGTCTCTAAACTGGACAGACACAGATTTGATGGATTCACTTCGTGAATTAAGAATTGCCTGGATGGTCACACACAGAGCTGGGTCAACTGCTTGATGTCCGTGTGCAGACCAAGTGACAAGTGGTGTTCCTCAGTGATCAGCATTGGGATTGGCACTGTTCGACATCTTTCTTTGCAACATTGACAGTGGGATTGGCAAGTTTACCAATGACACCAAGCTGTGTAGTTTGGCTGGTACGCTGCAGGGAAGGGATGCCATCCAGAGGGACGCAAGTGAAGTTCAACCAAGCCAAGTGCAAGGTCCTGCACCTGGATCAGGGCAATCCCAGGCACAGCTGCAGGTTGGGTGGAGAAGGGATTCAGAGCATGCCCTGAGGAGAAGGACTTGGGGGTGTTGGTTGATGAGAAGCTCAACATGAGCGGGAGGTGTGCTCTTGCAGCCCAGAAAGCCAACTGTATCCTGGGTTGCATCAAAAGGAGCGTGACCAGCAAGTCAAAGGAGGTGATCCTGCCCCTCTACTCTGCTCTTGTGAGACCCCACTTCGAGTATTGTGTTCAGTTCTGGTGTCCTCAACATAAAAAGGACGTGGAGCTGTTGGAGCCAGTCTAGAGGAGGGCCATGAGGATGATAAGGGGGCTGGAGCACCTCCCATATAAAGACAGGCTGAGAAAGTTGGGGCTATTCAGCCTGGAGAAGAGAAGGCTGCGTGGAGACCTCATAGGAGCCTTCCAGTATCTGAAGGGGGCCTTCAGGAAAGCTGTAGAGGTACTTTTTACAAAGGCATGTAGGGATAGGACAAGTGGGAATGCCTTTAAGATGAAAGAGGGTAGACTTAGATTAGATATTAGGAGGAAATCTTTTAATGTGAGAGTGGTGAGGCACTGTTACAGATTATCTAGAGAAGTTGTGACAGCCCCATCCCTATAAGTGTTCAAGACCAGGCTGGATGGGGTTTTGAGCAACCTGGTCTAGTGGAAGGTGTCCCTGCCCATGGCAGGGAGATTGGAACTAGGTGACCTTTAAGATCCCTTCCAATCCAAACATTCTACAATTCTATTACTAGTATGATTCAAAGATGTGTCATTGTACGTCCCCACAATACAGTAAAGCCACAAGACTGACCTGAGCCTATTCAGAGAGGAAAATACCTGATCTGAGCACATAGGGAGAAGTTGAGTGAAACCAGATTGCAGCCAATTGACCTGAAAGAACATCCAAGCTCCTATATTAGTTCCATTGATGCTTTACTGACTGAAAGGCATTTATATTCATGATAATTTCCCTCTGGTTTCTCTCCTGACATTTTGTTTTCCTAGCTTTAAAGAAGAGAAGATGAAAATGGTTGCCTTTATCCCATGTACATAACCCTCAGTCAGTAAAGCTGTTTTCTCACATTCAGCGTCTTTCCCTGACCCAAAGTTTAACTGCCCACAGTGTATACATCTATATATGAAACATTCACTTTAAACAAACTGGCTTTGTAGTCAATGCAAAGCAAGTCTGTGTAGTCAACATGGAATCTACTTGAGGTGGAAATGCATCTATAGATTCTTTTCATTGCCATTGCCAGGTCTCTGTTGACTACAGAGATCCCGCATGATGTTTTATCAGAGATCCTTTTTCTGTCAGATGACTCTCAGAATTACCTCAATTTGTCTAATAATAACCCATTGCTCAGTATAGTTATATCTGGAAAAAAATGTTGAAAACATTATTGCATTCCTTTGACTTTTGACTGAAGTGCTGTTTCCTTAAAGCATCAAATCTTTCACTCTTACATATCAAAGTGACTTTCTGAGTTCATTTTGATCTTCATTTACAAAATCAGTGAGGAGGTAAATTTCTCATCCATGAAACTCAGAGATAACCACAGCTGGAATATTAAACTCAGATCTAATTTAACATTTTTCTTTTCTCTATAAGCATCTAAAATATTCAATTCCATTTCAGAGTTTTATGCAGAGTCTACTGCAGTCTGTTGAAAGATCTGCATTGATGACCATACTTACTATATTAGGTTCCAGATAATTAGATTCTTTAAGAATTTATTTATTTTTTTTTGGGGGGGGGGAGGGAATTTGAGTTAAATTTGGTATTTATATAGGTGAGATTTTTCAGTGCTTCTGAATTACCTGGTTGTCCTTATTTCTTCATGCACACTGTATACGACCTTTGACTTTCTCTTGGTGACTTTTTCTTTCAAAGCTGCCTAAAAACTTTTTTAAGATTCCTCTCAGAGCTGCCTTCAACTTCTTTTCAATATATTCCTAATACAGAAATTACGATAACTGGTCACAGTATTTCAAGTGTAGCCAGGACATATTATGTCCCAGGAATAATTACGTCCCTGTTAATACATATTCTTTATGTATGTCATGCAAATATTTGTTTCGCTTTGTAGATGCAATATTACAATTGTGTATCTGTTTTTCTGCCTATTGTCACCCTTCCTCCTTTGAATAATGAAAATCAGGCTATTATCTTCTATGGATTATATTATTTCATACTGTTCCCCAAATTTAATTATATGTCTTCAGTTGTATCTTCAAAATGTAATGTATTGTCTCCTATATCATGAATATGCCATTTATGCTACTTCTGAGCTTTTACTTCAGAAAGATTGACTTACCACTGATTCAGTAGGAGTCATCTTACTACCTTTAGCTGTTGACAATGTAGATAAGCTTTTCAATTCAGAGTTATATGATTTTTCTCTTATAAAATCATTATATTATTTGTTTTAGAAGTAATTATAACCTATCTATTATGAAAAACAAACAAAAAAAACCAACAAAACCCACTACAATTATACTCAATCTATTTTCAAATTATTTAGGTAGGGTTTGCAGTCAATGGCTCAATGTCCAGTTGGAGACCAGTAACGAGTGATGTCCCTCAGGGGTCACTATTGGGACTGATCTTGTTCAACATCTTTGTCGGTGACATGGACAGTGGAACTGAGTGCACCCTCAGCAAGTTTACCAATGACATCAAGCTGTGTAGTTTGACTGGTACGGTGGGATGCCATCCAGAGGGACCTTGACATGCTTGAGAGGTGGGCCAGCACAAACCTCATGAAATTCAACCAAGCCAAGTGCAAGGTCCTGCACCTGGATCAGGGCAATCCCAGGCACAGCTGCAGGTTGGGTGGAGAAGGGATTCAGAGCAAGCCCTGAGGAGAAGGACTTGGGGGTGTTGGTTGATGAGAAGCTCAACATGAGCGGGAGGTGTGCTCTTGCAGCCCAGAAAGCCAACTGTATACTAGGCTGCATTAAAAGAAGCATGACCAGCAGGTTGAAGGAGGAGATCCTGCCCCTCTATACTCTGCTCTCGTGAGACCTCACTTGGAGTATTGTGTACAGTTCTGGTGTCCTCAACATAAAAAGGGCATGGAGCTGTTGGAGCCAGTCTAGAGGAGAGTCACGAGGATGATCAGGGGGCTGGAGCACCTCCCATATGAAGAGAGGCTGATGAAGTTGGGGCTGTTCAGCCTGGAGAAGAGAAGGCTGCGTGGAGACCTCATAGGAGTCTTCCAGTATCTGAAGAGGGCCTACAAGGATGCTGTAGAGGGACTCCTCATTAGGGACTGTAGGGATAGGATAAGGGGTAATGGCTTCATACTTAAACAGGAGAAGTTTAGGTTAGATATAAGGAAGAAGTTCTTTACTGTGAGGGTGGTGAGGCACTGGAATGGGTTGCCCAAAGTAGTGGTAAATGCTCCATCCCTGGCAGTGTTCAAGGCCAGGTTGGATGGAGTCTTGGGTGACATGATTTAGTGTGTGGTGTCCCTGTCCATGGCTGAGAGGTTGAAACTAGATGATCTTAAGGTCCTTTCCAACCCTAACTATTCTATGATTCTATGACCTGTACACAGACTACCTCTTTCAGATGTTTACCGAGGTTTTTTTTGAAGCTATCAGTGCTCTCAGTATTGCTGGATGTAGGGAGGTTGCAAATCAAAATTCTTGTTTAGCAGCCCAGGTTATTCCCCCTGGTTACCAACATCAACACAAAACAGACCTGTGAAATCTTTGGACGATAACAGTGAAGCAAGAATTTTCAGTATGCTGTCTCACCTACACTTGCAACTCCCTAAAACCCCCTACACAGGTATGACTTAATGACTTCTCTGGGGTGCATCACTGCTGCCTTCTGCTGTGCAACACGCTGAGCCCTGAGGCCTGCAACATACTGGCTGGTATTACTTGGAAAGCATCAGAGATCCCATCTGAAAAGTGCACTCAGATTTCTTTACCAGGGAAACTGGTGCCTGTTTTGAAGTGTGAGGAGAAGAAGAGCTTGAAGAGCTGGTGGATGCCCTTCTCTTGTCCCACCAGGATAACCTGATGCATCTATGCTTGGGTTTTGCTTTCTACAAATCAGGAATCCAAGACTGAGTCATAATGCAGCACTCACAACCTCCACCTCATCATCCATTGCTTTCTACAAATGGAAAGCTTTAATCTTTTTAATAAATATTTTAGATTGATCTGAGAGTTAAAACCCTGGAGAAAGCCTCAGAGGCATCCTTTGTTACGCTGGTATTCTGTATTGTATCATGAGACGTTTACTACTGTTTTCCTTTCCTACATTAATCTTTTGATCTCATTCAACTGTAAGTAATTAATCCACAAAATGCACTGTTATTCTCTATGCCAACAAATAGAATGAAAGTATTTCACAGTTTGGCACATAGAGCATGTGTCATATCCTGTGACCAAGTAGCAGCACACAACATATAAAGATAAAATTCCTTGACAGTACATCAGCTATCAGTTGCTACCTTTCTCCAAGACAGTGTAATATAAAATTGCTTTATAGTCACCTGATGGTTTGTTTGTTTGTTTTGTTGTTTTTTTGTTTAGGTTTGGGTTTTAATGAATAAGTCACACTTAAAAGTCTTCACAATTAAGACAAAATGTACTCCTCCACTTTTTTCTTATCATGCCTTTTTCTCAAGGAAGTATCAAGAATCTGGTGAAAAGAGGTTTTGGCCTATTAGAACAGGGATTTGCTTCACTGATATATGTCTCAGCATCCCACTAATGAGGGAAGTTTGTAGAACTTATCAAAAGAAGTTTTCATGGTCTATTTGTCCTGTTACTTTCACCCAATCTGTTGGTAGATTAAAAATCCCTGTTTAGGTCTGCGTTTTTTTGAAAAAAAAACCAAAAAAAACCAGGGAACCCACTATCCTATAGGGGAATTTTCTGAGATGTTACAAATCTTCATATTGCTTGTATTAGAACATGAATAGAAGGGAGCCTCTTAAAGATAAATATAAAGCTTAAAGACATTTATACATCAGATCAAATGGAAAAATTATTCCATTTTATTGAGAGATAGGGATTTCTTCTTATTACTATATTTTATAGTGCTGCATTATTTACAAAGCTTTGGGCAGATATTAAAATAGTCATTACCAAGGGAAGGATTCTCCTTTCATTCTGTCTCTGTTCTTTCACATAAAAGAACATATTGCAAATGTAAACATGCTTTGAGCTGAATATATACAGTATTTTTAACACTCTTTCTTGCATCTTGCTGGCAGATGACTAACTGTGATATAAAAAAATGTTTCTGTGGCAATTGTTTTATGTGCTTTTTAGTGAAACTTTCTTCTGATATATGTGCTGTCAGAATGCACATGCACAATTTATGCTCTGTTGACCATCCATATTTAAAATATACCAGCTGTATATAGGACAATGAATGCAGTCAATCACAGATGTATGTGCATCTCAGTTCTGCAAAATTAAGAAATCCAGGTAGCTTTTAATATTGACACACCTCAATCCCTCTTCGTTTCTATTTTCTCACCTGTGCCTATTTACTCCATTTGTATGAACAAGAAGGAAAAAAAGAAACATGCACGGGTTATTTTTAGAGGCAGGATTAGGGTTTTCAATATAGGCAGCAGCTGAGGTACCCCTTTTAAGCCCAGACATCCCATGAATAGCCCCTGAAGACAGTCAGACCTAGTTTTTTATTCATTTCTCCGTGCAGTCTTAGAATCCATATGCGGTACAGGCTAAAAGCAAACGTTAGCCTATACCACCAAGAAGTCATTTTTCCACTCTGCTGGTTGTTCATCTGAGCTAATCAAAAAGCCCATGAACCAAGGAAAAGCAGATACAACTGCTATCTCTGTGCAGCTGCAGACAGGTTAGCTCAGAAACCAAAGTCTGCCCACCAGAAGTGCAGAGCAGCTCTCTTCTTCCCAGCACGTGAAGGTGTAACTGGTAATCTGAAGTTTCAGTCGGCTGCAATGTTGTTAAAAACTGTGTGGGAAATTGTGCACATGAAAGGAATAACCAAGACAGAAAACAGGTGGGAGGCTGAGCTCCACTTACATCTGTAAAATGTAAAAAGAAGGTCTTAGTCCTTTGCAAAAGCCACAGCCCACAGGGGAGCAGATTATTGCTGTGCAATTGGTGTATCCATAAGCTGATCGCATGGTGTGTGGGGTGGATGTACAGAGATATCAGGAAGAGGAGGGAAACTTATGATCCTACAGACTGAATGTACTTCTGGTTAGGTGATGGTTCTTAAAAGAGTCCCACTATGTTGACTGATATGGCAGCTGCCCTAGGTATGCTGTAAAAACATCACCTTGTGTGAATCATCCAAAATAAGTGCATCAAGGAGAGATAAAGCAGGCAAATTTGCAGAGAAGTGAATCCAACTCATACAAGCTGGTGTTAAAAAAAAAAAAAATAACACTGATCATATTCCTTTATTTGCAATGATTTGCATTATCCCAGTCTGCTCTTTCCACTCCTAGAATCTTGTTTGATGCAATGAAAGTCACTTTAGTAATATAGTTTGCAGAAGGCATGGAGAACAAGATTGTTTATTCTTATGTTATAACTTTATTACTCTGCATATTTGCAGGAGAAGTTGCTTAGTATAAGGAGGAAAATGAAGGTTTATAGCTTGGTTATTCACTTCTGATATTTGATTTTTTTTCACTTACATTTCATTTCCATCTGGTTATTAGACAATTAAAAAGAAATTTATAAATGGGATCAAGTGCAAGACTCACTTATAATAGGGAATTTTGGCAATGTCAAACCTGTATGACTTAAGTATCTTATTTTTTTGTTTGTATTTTCTATATTTTTTGATCAAACTGATATAATGGGAAAGTAGCAGTAGTGAGAAGAATTTCCGTATCTCTGAGTCTTCCTCTGTTTTACCCTGTAGCCCTATGTTGAATGTACAACTGTAGTGATTTTTTTTCCCCCAGTGCTGTTCAAGCAACGTCCAGAATGATTCAACTAATGTTTTTAGAGTCAAGAAAAACAAATAAATGGGAAAGAAAGCCTCAGGGCTAGCACAAAGATCACCTTGAGGGTTTCCTGCAGGAATTACCTGGAAATGAACCACAGAGTTCTTAAGAAAGTTTGGGGTATGGAAGGGATTGTAGCAAGTGAAGAAAGAACTTCGGTGAAGTGAAGAAAGCTCAGTGACAGAAGCAACACCTACAGGCAGTGTGAGCAAAAAGAAAGTGAGTCAATATGTATGAAAAGAATGGTGTCAGGGAGTAAAACAGCTAAAGAAAAAGTGATGAAGAAAAAGTGATAAACAAAAATGGAAGAACAGGAACATGAATAAAATGTGATTGGAGAATGTAGTTTTTCTATAGATGATTTATTTATGTGAAATCTTCATAACAAGTAGTGAAATATTCCAGGCTGGTTAAACTTTCATAGACAAAATAATCCTGAGAAATAGACTGAAGGGGAGATACATTCTGGACTTTTACTGAATATAATGGTAATAATAGTACTGTACTTTTATCCTCAGAAATAAATAGTCTTTTCTTCTACATTATTTACCATCTTATTCGCTATCATCTACCACACTGTTTCTTGAGAGTCAGTCAAAAAGAGAAAGTTTTTTTATTACTTCCAGAAGCTGTAGGAAAATGGTGCTAAAATTCATATTTGCTGAGAAGGCTTGAAGTAAGTCTACCTTAGTTTGTGGTGCTTCTAGCATAGGTGCATGGGATAGTAGTGCACAGTAGCTGTCCAGAGGAATTGATGAGAAACACATGGGAGATACATATGTATTGTTAGGTGAGGGCATGAGAATTGATATGTACCTCAAGAACTTAAATACCAAACAAGAAACAATGCACATAATTTCCTAAACACAAAAATAGAGATAGGTTCTTTGCATCCATAAAGAGAATGAAACAGGTCTCTCAAGTAAAAGTCATACAGAGAAGGGAGCAACCACAAATCTGAAAGAAAATTTACAAAATGTAAGAACAACTACAATAAAGTCCCAGATCTGCTGGCTGCAGGAATCGAAAAACCTTTCTTGTTCAAATCTAACCTCAAGGGAGAACATGAAAAATAAAAAAAAAACATTAATTGCAAGAAAAGTGAGAGAGCTGACCCAAGACACAGCTAAAAAAAAAAAAAAGAAAAGAAATTAATTTAGTCCCTTGTAAATACTCAGTGAGTTTAAGAGCAAGTGAAAAAAATCTGCAATAAATCTTAACAGGATACACAAAATAGGAGCTTAAAGACACACTTCTTTAATGGTCTAGCTTTTTTAATATTCATTTTTAAATTCCCAAATGTATTAAACATTTTACAATGAAGATAAAGGACCAATCTCTGTCCTGAAGAATTCAATTTAGATTTAAAGCACAGCTTAGAACAAAAGTATTTCATAAAAAGAACTGGAATTGGTAATATCAGGCTACACTGTATAGGTGGTTGCTTGTTAAGCTTACATATGCCTCACTGGTTTGTGAAATCTGTGCTGCATGTTAGAAAAAACAGGTAGGACAAGTAAATATAAAGAAAGGTTTAAAGAAGGGATGCATGAGGGAGAACAAAATAGACTCTAAGTTTCAAAAATAACGAGATTGTTACTTCTAAATAATCAGCTTGGTAGCTTGGTGGAAACTTCATAAAGCTCATTACTATAAAGAAAAAAGAATCATAATTAAAGATCAAAGTTTAATTTACCTCCATGGCTCTCTGGTAGTTTGGTGATAGTAGAGAAGAGGTTTACTTCGTAGTTTTTATGATGAGATGGTAGGGGCTTTTATAGCTTTGTTACAGCTACCTTCCACCAAAAGATCTAATTCCTGGGGAATTGTTTGACCTAAACTTTCCTTATTTCACTCTGACAGAAAAAGAAAATAAATCGGGGGGGGGGGGGGGGGGGGAAAAAAAAAAAAGAAAAAAAAAACCCTCCACCAAACAGAAAAAAGAAACGAACGCAAACCAACCAACCAACAGAGCACAATAACATCTTGCTACTGCTATTATCATCTCCACATATTAAATCTATTTTGAATATCTGTGTCATCTGTATCACTGAAGAAAATCACCATTCATAAGAGACAAATGGAAAGGATCTTCATCAAGTAGCACATATAAACCACAGCATAGTTTGCTTTTATCTATATGCTGAGACACAAAATGTGACACTATTATTTGATAAACTTTTAAGCCAGTGAGCAAAACCTGACCTATTGAAGCCCTTCTCCTACTTTCTATGAACTGAGTTCATCACACAGCTGGAAGCTGTTCCTGTGCTTTTTGTATCAGCTTTCAAGTGGAGGAGTCCTGCCTAAGAGCCAGGAGGACCTGCAAATTCAGATGACAAACCCAGGCGCTGCTTCCCCCAGCATAGAAAGGCGCTGCAGTCACTGTGCAGAAAGGAAACCATGGCTCCTGCCTCTGTGGCTTTGACCAGAGGATCTTCAGCGGCCAACCCTGCGCCACAGGGCTGGGGTAAGGACTACCTGGGGGCCCGCTCCCGCCTGTGTGCTTGCTGTCCTGCTGTACCACAAGACTTTCCCACCCTCCCAGGCTGCCACAGAGGAGAGCTTTTGGAAAGCTGTGTCTCTTCATAGCTCTGATTTAAAGCCTGATTCCATGTAGAGTTGTACAGCATCTCTGGGGAGGTGGTCAGTCGTGGGGGAGACCGTGATAAGGGGAAAGCAGAAACTTCTTCAACTACTCTTGCTGAAACATAATGGGAAATTCTGTCCTAAAAGATGTTGAATGGATGTGAATCATGGTGAAAGAGGATGCCTGGTTCTAGAGAAATTCCTACTGCCTACCTTTGGCAGCACTCTGTTGTTGCTATTGGGAATTCACTTTCAGCATCTTGGCATGCATTGCATTGGGAACATCAAACTTCCACTGCATGTTTTACCAGGCAGCAAGGCACCAGAATTATTTTGGAAATGTTGCCTGAGGATGATAAACTAATAACAAAAGGAAAGGATGGAGCGGGGAGGGTAACAGAGCAGTCATTTAGCACAAAATCAAGACACTAAGAACAAAATTAATCAAAGCTCCAAGGGATGTGAACAGGAAAAACAATCTTTAATTGCCAATATTCCAAGGCTAGGGGCCAGGTTAGTAAACAAGAATTGGAATAGCTCATTTATGAGCATGAATTTGTCCTCATTGGCATTACTGAGACTTGATCGGGTGTTCTGCATGACTGGAATGTTGAAATCACTGGTTGTAATCTATTAATGAAAGATGAACCGGGGAGAAAGAGAGGAAAATGACACTTCATGTCAAAAATGGCACTACCTCTTTGCACGTGCTGACAGTGTAGAAGTTCAATATTGAAGGTTTATAGGTGAATATTTAACTGGCAAAGTGCAAGGTTCCACCTGGGATTTATTGCAAGTTACCATATCTCATCAGGAAGTGAGGTGCTCAGCTGAGTACCTGTCTATAATGCAGGAGGAATAAGTGGCTGTGTCTTCAGAGAGACTTCAGCCTGAGTGATTATGCTGAGGAACTTCTGATGTCAATGTTAAAACTTTTCTAGAATTTCAAAAAGTAATAGGTGAAATTTTCCAACATGTTACTAGGTAAAAAAAATCATGGTTACATTTATGCAAATGTGTAGATTTGCTGTTTGCACAGAGAACAAAGCCCAGCCAACATTGTTTATGTATTGCTTTAACTGGGTTGATTTCAAAGAGTTGATAGCAATTAAGAACCAAATTAAATGGGGGGGGGGGAAAAAAAAAAAAAAAGGAGGGGGGGTGGGGGGGGGGAACAGTACCACAATATAATGAGCATACGTTGAAGTAGGAACTGGAGGAAATCAATACAGGAAACAAAAGAATACACAATCATTTTATAATGGACCTCATCAGATCCAAGTAAATCAAGATGAATCAATTACAAATGTGAAAAGGCAGTAAGACCTGCCATGGCTGTTAAGGTCAATAGGAAGAGATACTATTTGGGCTTTTTAAAAGGATATTAAAGGCAAATAAAAGATAAGAAAAATATTGGCTTTGTACAAGCAGATGGTAATCGCAGAATAAAGAATAATAATGCCGGGAAGCCATGTGTGCTCAGTGCACAGCTCCATTCTGTGTTTAGGAGGGGAAAAAGTAGACATTTTATCATAAGATAGCGCTGAAGTACTTTCCATTTCAGTGGTCACTCCAGAGAATTAAAAGGCAGTTACTAACACCACACATTTTCAAATTAAAAGCTCCAGATGATTTTCATTGAGAAGTTTTAGAAAATCCTGGCAAAGAAATTCTCTGAAGCATTAATGTTGATTCTCAATAAGAGCTGGAGCACCAGAAAAGCCCCAGAGAAATGGAGGAAAGCTAATGTTATGCCAATATTTTAAAGGGGTAAATGAGACGACCTGGCCAATTATATACCTGTCAGTCTAACATTGATTTGAAGCAAAATGATGAAACAGATGATGTAAGACTCAATTAATAAAGAATTGAAGGAGGATAATAGAATTAGTGCTGATCAACATGAGTTTATGGAAAACAGATCTTGTCAAGCTACTTTGATGGCTTTTATTGATGAGATTACAAGTTTGGGTGATGATGGTACCTATGTTGGTTTAAAAAGTTTAGACTTCTGTGAGCTCATTTTGATGACCATTTGATTAAGAAAACTAGAATTATGAAAAGTCAACACAGACCATATTAAGTTAGTCAAAAAGGTAGCTGATACATCTCAAATTGCAATTTTAAATGGAAAACAACCACTGAATATGTCAATGGCAACTCATGCTATCTAACATTTTAATTATATTTACAAAAAAAAGGAAAAAAGAAATTGCTATCAATATAGTTTATAGATGAAAAACAGCTTCAGTGGCATGTTGCAACTTGGGTAACTTAGCAAGTGGAACACAAAGAAAAGTATTTGTCTGAGCAGAGCAGAATGCGAAGTCCCATCACCAAGAACAGACAAGGTAATGCAGAGGGAACCCATGGAGGAGCCTGTCCCAGGAAAGGGAAGCCGAGAAGGCACAGACATCATGGGAGATGGACAAGATGGACAGAATCTCTCATCACAATGACATAATCAAAACCGCTATATTTTGCATTGGACAATGCCACATTCCCTACTAATACTGTATTAACTTCTGCTGCCCACATTTCTAGAAAATATGGAACAGCTAGAGAGAATTTCAAAAAATGCTGTGAGAATGTCTGGAGGATTGGAAAACCTACCTGGTAGTATAAGACACAGGGAGACCAAGGTCTTCAGCTTATGAGAAGAAAGATTATATATTGAAATGATAACAGTTTAGGCAAGCTTATTGAAAGAAGAAAACTTTCAACTTTTTTAGTTTCTGAAGGGAACTCTTCAGTGTTGCCGAGAGAAGTTGAATTAGAACCAGTTCGTGAAAAATGAGCTTTAGACTAGAATTAAAATGAAAATTTTTAATATTGTATTTTCTAATGAATGCCAAAGAAATATAACAGAATGCTTTGTGCATTCCTCATTTTTAGAAAATTTTAAACCATGTCTGGATCAGCATTTCCCCAAAGTTCAGTTCCATCAGAAATCAGTCCAAGGAATGCTTTGACGTCTTGCAGGAGGCCAATCTGGGTAAACAAAGGGACTCCATTTCGTCTACAAAGACACCAAAATGTTATACACAAACATAATTAGGGTTATTCTTCTCTCAGACCTGTCTTGTGAGTTACAAGTGCACTCATGCTGTCAGGAAAACAGAAGGGCTTTCAAGTTCAGAGTCCAGAAAAGACCGTTAGAACTGCCACATTTCTTGTACATTTGCTTCTTTCATTTCACTCTTCGTGGATTCCATTAACTTGCATGTGTGACAAAGCGAGACCGCGCGAGACAACAGCTGCCCTTCTGTAGGGTGGTATCTCTGCACCAGCTTTCCCCAGTCCCCGGCGGCCCAGGAAGCCGGCAGCGCTGCCGAGCAGCGGGCAGGGCAGGCAGGGCAGGGCAGGCAGGGCAGGGCAAGCAGGGAAGCTGTGCATCCCCCGGCACCAGCAATAACGGCCGCCTCATTTCGAGTGCTGTGTCTTCACATGAAGACAGTGCCCTCTTTTGACGGGTTGCAGTTTATCGAAGAATATCGAGGTTCTGTGGCTGAGAGCTTCCAGAGCTCTTCCAATGGTTCAGGTTTTTCCACAAAGGCAATACGACGGTTCATTCTATTTTTCTATTTGCAGATCAAGTT
>NW_009929979.1:6776-7834 GCF_000696875.1 Nestor notabilis | reverse complement strand
CCCGCCGTCCCCGCCACCTCTGCTGCCTGCATTAAGGCTTATTGTGCGTGCCAGGCTCTGCTCTAATTACCTCCCTGTCTCGGGGCGTCACGCTGCGAGCGAGGCGCTGCCAGACAATAACCCACGCTCGGTTAACCCCCGTGCTGCGGGGTCACAGTGGAGGGGGTGACACGGGGAGGGGACATGGCGATGGGGAGCACCCAGACACCCCCCCTGAGCATCCAGGGATCACAGTTCCATTTGCTTCCCCCCCGCTCCTGCCCTCGGCATTTCTCATCCCCTCCCATCGCCTCTCTGCTTTGTGGTTTAATTAGTCTTTCCAAGTGGCATAATCCCCCCGGGAATCTGCTTGTAGCGTGTGGAGGAGAGGAGAACCACTAACGATGCTTCTTAATTAGCCACTCTCCTCCCCCCCCTCCCCTCCTTCTTCCTCACACTCCTTCCCTCCGGATGGCAGCCTGGGGATGATGGAGAAGGGACAAAACAGTTTTTTTACAGGCGGGGGGCAGGACCGTGGCAATGTGGATCCTGGCACTTCGGACTGCGGCTGGCACAGTCATCCCACATCCTCCATCCTTTGCACCCCGAAAACACATCCATCCATACCTGTCTGCCCTCGCTCCTCCAGACCCCATTGACCGTCTTTGTGGGCGCAATGGTGACAACGGGTGGCGTGCTGGGCACGCTGTGCCCCCCCGGGGGCACGATGATGGGGCCCATGGGGCCACGTTTGGGAGTGCTGGCGGGGGAGCTGTGGTTGGTGGCTGGTGAGGAGACCGGTGATGACTCGCTGCTTATTGAGGACCCTGGAATTGAATCAAAGATTAACATAAGTGGGGGGAAAAGGCAGCCGTTATCCAACTAAAACCACCCTCCTGACAAGCTGAAGCCACCCCTGGTGGGATGCCCTGCTGCAGGGACCAGGGACGAGGCGTAGGGATGCACATAGTGCGGTCAGCATCCTTCCAGCCCACCAAGTTGGACCCCCATCCGCCCATCCCCAGGGATCCCTGTCCTAAGGGATCGCTAAATCCTGAGGGGTTTAGCAGTGTCGCTGC
>NW_009929979.1:2977-6383 GCF_000696875.1 Nestor notabilis | reverse complement strand
TAAAACCACCCTCCTGACAAGCTGAAGCCACCCCTGGTGGGATGCCCTGCTGCAGGGACCAGGGACGAGGCGTAGGGATGCACATAGTGCGGTCAGCATCCTTCCAGCCCACCAAGTTGGACCCCCATCCTCCCATCCCCAGGGATCCCTGTCCTAAGGGATCCCTAAATCCTGAGGGGTTTAGCAGTGTCCCTGCCTGCTAAAAGGCTTTGCCCCACACGATGGGACAGGCACCCTCAGCTCCCATCTAATAGGGACTGTGAAGCCCTACACGGGTGCAGGAAGCCCTGCCTGCGCTGCTCGCCTTGGCACGAGCAGCACCGATGCGATGCCAACCCCGGGCAGCCGTATCTTTTCCAGCCGAACCCACAGATTCCTTAATCCGTCTGTGAAAGTTGCCATGTGCTTCCGTGCCAGGGCACTCGGAGGCGCTGGGATGAAGGAAGGAGTCACTCCCCATAACCCTTGGGCAAAGCTTTGGCTTTATTTGCATAATACATCTGTATTTTAAATTATAAACCACCCCGGGGATGCTGGCCGTATTTCCAAGGGAAAACATAAAAATGGAATTAAAGCGGAGAGAAGAGCTGGAGCAGGAATACAAATTCAATGTGAATTAGGGCACAGGCACATGGGCTGGTCCTAAAAGCCAGACGGGCAGTGTCAGGGGCTCCTACCCCCAAGCCCTGCTCCCACCAGCTGGAATCTGGGCTAAGGGAAGCTTTCCCACATGCCGGAAGGGACCAGCTACTGGTCACCGCGGGGTGGTCTGTGGTCACCAGAGGATGCCAGCTGAGAGGTGAGGATGCTCCCCATTGCAGCACTGAGTCTAGCACTGAGAGGGGCCTTGTCTACCCTAAGTGTGAAAGCTGGCTCCTTGCCCTGCAAGCATGTACACTAACTCCCCATAGTGTACAAGGTGCCTCCCTGCCCTTCAAGCGTGCAAGTCTTTGCCCAAGGAAGTTGTGAATGCTCCATCCCTGGCCAGGTTGGACACAGGGGCTTGGAGCAACCTGCACTAGTGGAAGGTGTCCCTGCACATGGCAGGGGGTTGGAACTGGAGGAGCTTTAAGGTCCTTTCTACCCCATAAGACGATACGTCAGCTCCCCTCAGCGCACAAGGCAACTCCTTGCATAAGCTAACAACCCATCTCCATCCCCATCCAAAAGCCCCATGCTCTCCTCACCACGCTCACCCCCAGCACCAGTGTAACGCCAGGATGTGGCAGGGCTGGGAATAGCACAGGGAAACACATCATCCCCATCCATTGGGAAGGATGCTCGTCGGAGCAGCGAGGCCAAGCAGAGCAGCCCGCTGCCATCCGTCCTGTCCTATTAATTATTGCCGAGTCGCTCCGAATCGCTTTCATTTCAAGAGCAGCAAGACTCGGGGCAAGAGAAAGGCTGCCTGTGACAAAGGAGGCCGCCGATACGGATTTGACACCCACTGAAGTCTATCTTGTCAGCGCAAGGCCAACAACAATTAGCAGCCTAATCCCCTCTGAGCTGGGAAGCCATTACTCACCACGCGATAGCGTTAACAATCAATACCATTACAATGAGCCCGGCAATTAATGAAGCTAAAGTCTTACTTCAGAACCTTAATTCTCGCTGTGTGGCTTTAAACGGGAGGGTTTGTGATCGTTATAATTAACTGGTGGTATTCAGCCAGGAGTTAGTCAATGAAACTAATCTGGATTGGAGATGACAAGAGGCACAGTGTGATGGTGTCACCTTTGTTTTCTGACCTCCCGCTTTCCGCTCAGCGATAGCAGATTAGCAGCCCAGGCTGACAGGCAAATGTAATTAACAGCTGAGACCCTGAAGGAGGAGAGTGGGGGGAAAGAAAGGAAGGAGGGAGGGAATAAAACCCACCCTGCTGACAGCCGGGGGTAGGATGAGAGGCAGGAGCCCCCTGCCAGGCAATGGCTTCAGTGGCTTTGCTGGGAAGGAATAGGTCGGGATGAGCCCCTGCAGCTGGAGATGCTCCGTGGGAGCAGGACATCCCTACAGATGTCCCAAAAGCCCAACAAAGCCAGTAGAAAAGCTGGATGGACCCATTTGGCATCACCCCATCAGCTGCATCTGCCACAGCAGAGCATTGCCTATTGTGGGAAGGGAAGTGGGGTGAGGATGTGGGGGCAAGGCAATGCATTTCCTGGGGCTAAAAAACACGGCGTGGAAAGAAACACCCTTCCCGACATGCACCCACACTCATGCCTATTAAAAACCCACTTTGGGCACCCAGATGGGCAAGTCGTTATGAGGAAACCCAAAGGGAACGCAGCTGCTTCCCTTCAGCACCATGAAATCCATGCCAAATCCTGCTGACGTCCCTTCAGATGGGCTACAGCAGAGCAGAGGGGACAGGAGCTGTGGGGTGTGGGGGGAAGGAAAGGCAAAATAATCCCTTAACCACATGTGACCACCCCAAAGAAAACAGATGGGCTCTGGAGGAGGCAGCCGGGATGCTCCCTGCCAGGATGGAGCATCACCAAGACCGGGTCCCATTGGCATCACAGGGACCTGGCATCCCCATTGGGAGCAGCCAATGCCAGAGGCTTTGGGTCCTGGCTGTGCTGGGACATTTCAATCTGATGGGGGGCTGTGAGGAAGGTCCTGGAGATGGCGTTTGCAATAAGGGGTCTTCCTAAAAGTGCCTTACAAAGGGTTGGGCATCCTCCCCATGTGCCAAAGTGCCTGAGTGGTGGGCAACGACCCAACAGGGAGCACCCACCAATGTCAACACCAGGGATAAGCACCATTTCATCGCAAACTGATGATGCCTGGAGTCTCCTGGTGGAAAACTTGGCACTCGGTGGACAGGATGCCTCCTTCTATGCATGTAGGACAGCCCTGGCAATTCCCATAGGACACACTTCCTGCAGCAGCATGGACCTCAGGGTCAGCAGCACCTGACATTGTGAACTGCACCCCACATCCAAACAGGGTGGATATGTGATAGAGCACACAGCAACCAGGTCATCACAGTGTGAGAAGGGCTGGGAACCTCCTAGGGGTGCCCAAGTTTGCTGTTTAGTTGGGAAATTCATCTGGGAAAGGAGCAGGTTTGAGGAGCCGCTGGATAAAACAGCATTGAAGTGAAGCATAGCAAGAGAGAGTAGAGGTGGAGGGGCAGAGGGGGACAGATCCCCCCATGCTATGCCTCTCCCAGGCTTTCTCCTGGGGTATAACAAGTGATACAGCATTTGGATTACTCCGGTTGAACTGAGTTTCTTAACTGCTCCCTCAAGACATGACGCTGGGGAAAGACATTAGCTTGGGAAAAGAGGGGGAAAGGCCATCCCGGGTGGCAGCAGCGATGCTCAGCATCCCCCCATCCCCATCCCCATCCCCATCCCCTACCTCTGGGCTCCTCGGCTTGCTTGGCGAGCTTGCGGAGCGC
>NW_009929979.1:2105-2787 GCF_000696875.1 Nestor notabilis | reverse complement strand
GGATGGGAGCGGGGAGAGCGGATCCCAAATCCCCTTGGAAGGAGGAACAATGAGCAGGACAAGCAAGAGCTTCCATCTGGTTTCATGGGATGCGAGCAGGCAGGCGCGAGCACTGCTTCTGGGGCAGCAGCTTGTCTAATGAAGAGTGTGCCTATGGAAAACAAGGTGATGTGGGAGCCAGGAGCTGCCACCAGCATCCCACAGCCCACCAATCCCACAGGATGTGCTGCTCCCAGGAAACAGCACAGGGGGACTCAGCAAAGCCCCAAGGGAAGGGAGAAGGTGTTTGAGGGGTACATGGGGATGTCAGCATCCTGATGGAGGTGATGGGGAAAGGGGTAGGTATAGCCCCCTGACTTGCATGGTGCTGCAAAAACCCAAAGCATCATAGCTGCACCCCTAATTGCCACCACTGCACCCCCAAATCCCTGCCACTGCATCTTCATATCTCCCATAATGCATCCCTGAGTCGCCAGCACTGCACCCCCAAATCCCCACCATTGCACCCCCAAGTCTTCAACACTGCACCCTCAAATTCCCAATATTGCATCCCCCTATTCCCATCGCCGCATTCCCAAATCCCCACTGCTGCACCTTCAGTTCCCACTGGGTCACCTTCAAATCCCCACCAGCACACCCTCAACCTCCTCATATCACACCCACAGTCCCCCCCACTTCATCA
>NW_009929979.1:698-2093 GCF_000696875.1 Nestor notabilis | reverse complement strand
CCCCTGCACCCTCAAACCCCCACCATTGCAGCCTCATTGCACCCCCAAATCCCCACCACTGCCCCCCTCCAAAACCCTCACCACAGCACTGCCAGTCTCCCCATCAATTCACCTTCAAATGCTCACGATGGCACCCCCAAGTCCCCATCGGAGCACCCCATAGCAGAGGGGTGCTATAGGGCACAGTGGCCCCTAAGGGTGAGCGTTCGGGTGCTGCTGAACGGGGGGGTGCCCCCCCAGCTGTCACAACCGGCTGCTCCAGGGCTCTCCACCTCCCAAAACAGCAACCGCTGATGTCAGGCCCCTTAAAATAGACTTCCAAACGAGCAGCTTCATTAACACCAGCCTAAAATTAGCCCTGCTCCCAGGGCGGGGGGGGCCAGGAGTGCCACTCAGCGTTGATTAATCTTTGCCCCCCGGCCCCAGGAGAGGCGGCCGGCGCGGCGGCGTGCGCTCCCCTCTGCCCTCATTATACAAGCATTTATTAACTCCGGTGCTCTCAGCCATTGACTGCCGCCTTGTCGACACGCTCAGCTCATGTAAATTCATTACCAGAACAGCTGGGGAAGCCAACGCGCCACACTGACGGCCTTAGAATGGGCACACCACCCCCCCTCCCCAGCCCCGAGCGGTGCATTGGCACGGGGACCCCCATATGAGTGACTGGGTGTCCTCCGGAGAGTGGGATACTGGGATCTGCAGGCCGCGCTGTGCATCTTTGTGCTGTCCCAGGGGGATGCAGCAGCCCCGGGCACTGTCCCGCATCCCTTGGGTATTGCCCTGCATCCCAATGGCACAGCCCTGTACCCTCTTAACACAGCCCTGCATCCTCATGGCACTGTCCTGCATCCCTTGGGCACAACCCTGCATCCCCTTCACACAGCCCTGCATCCTCTTGACACTGCCACACATCCCCTGGGCACTGCCCTGGATCCCCTTCAGCACTGTCCTGAATCCCCCTGGGCACAGCCCTGCATCCCCTGGGCACTGCTCTGCATCCCCTTAGCACAGCCTTGCATCCCCATGGTACTGCCCTGTAACCCCTTAGCACAACCGTGCATCCCTATGGCACTACCCGGTATCCCCACGGGACAGACCCACATCCAAATAGCATAGCCCTGTGTCCCCATGGCACAGTCCCACATCCCCATAGCATAGCCCTGTGTCCCCACGGCACAGTCCCATATCCAAATAGCATAGCCCTGTGTCCCCACGGCACAGTCCCACATCCCCATAGCATAGCCCTGTATCCCCTTAATATAGCCCCATGGCACAGCCCTACATCCCTTTAACACAGTGCCATCCCCATGGCATTGCCCCACACCCCCAGGGCACTGCCATGTATCCCTATAGGACACTTCCCCATAGCCCCCAGCTTCTCCCCACCCATCAGCC
>NW_009929979.1:0-228 GCF_000696875.1 Nestor notabilis | reverse complement strand
AAACTGAGGCACGAGCATCCGCGTAGGGATGGGGATGTGGGACCACGCTGTGTGCATCCACCCGTCCATCCATCCCTCCCTCCGGCACGCTGTCACTGGTGTGGCATGGGTGCCACTCACCTCTGCGGTGCCGCTGTCCCCGTGGTGGCTGGGGACGCGGTGCCACCCCACAGTGAGGTGGGGCTTCTTCCCTCTCCTGTCCCTCCCTGGCTGCTTCTCCCAACAGGC
>NW_009929978.1:0-683 GCF_000696875.1 Nestor notabilis | reverse complement strand
CCCTTGGGGGGAGCGCCTTTTTTTTTCCTGTCCCCTTCCCCCTGGGTTGGGTTTTTATATTATTATTGTTATTATGGGGTCTGTGGGGGAACAGATCTTCCGTTCAGACGTTGCTCTTCATCCTTGTCCAACGCTCTGCGGAGAACTATAATATTTCTTCCCCGAGATGCTGCAGTGAATTTTAGTTCCAGGAAATCAGGCGAACAAAATAATCTGAATAACCCTAACCATTTGTTACCGTGCGAGAGCAAACGCTGCCTAGGCACAGATGATGGCAAAAAATTCCCTAGAAGGGTCTAAAGAAGACCTGAGCAAAATTTCGGAAGAGGAGATGCTGAGGTGGAGCAAGGAAGAGCTGGTGAAAAGACTGAGGAAAGTGGAGAATGAAAAGATGAACTTAATGGTGGCACACGGCAACTTGATGAAGGATGTGAACCGGCGGCTGCAGCTCCACCTGCACGAGATCCGCGGGCTGAAGGAGGTGAACCAGAAGTTGCAGGACGACAACCAGGAGCTGAGGGAGCTCTGCTGCTTCTTGGACGACGATCGGCAGAAAGGCAAAAAGCTGTCGAGGGAATGGCAGCGTTTCGGGAGGCACACGGCCAGCGTGATGTGGAAAGAGGTGGGCATGTACCAGCAGAAGCTGAAGGACCTGGAGGCCAGGCAGGAGACCCTCCTGCGGG
>NW_009929977.1:9984-12975 GCF_000696875.1 Nestor notabilis | reverse complement strand
CTGCGGGTGCTCTGGGTGCAGGGTCACCCTCACGCACTGATTTCTCCAGCACAGGCACTAGGCTGGGCCTGGCTGAGCCACACTTGGAGCCTGCCCGGCCTCCAGCCCCCCCGTGCCTCAGTTTCCCCTTGGAAGAAGCCCTGACCCATCCCAGCCATCGCAAGGTCGTGGGTTTTTTTTTTACCCATCCCAGCCATCGGCACGTCGGTGGCTGCTCCGCGCCAGCGCTTCCCGGAGCCTCAGGAGCAATAAGGAAGATCCCAGCCCTGGCATATGGACAATGGGGATTTATGGCCGGATGGAATGAGATAGCAGTGGGTAAGATCCGGGGTGTTGCTTCCGAGCTGAGCCTGGATGTGGGGTTAAGCAAACTGCTCCCAGAGTGGCCTAATCCCATGGGATTTACAAAGGAAGACGTGAATATAACATCATTTAAGGCTAGGATGCTCTAAGCCTGAATAGGGATGCTCTGATCCTGGTCCAGGGAGGTTTTCTCTCCTTTCAGGACATCTCTCCATGGACATCCCTTTGGCATCCCAGGTTCTGCTGCCACCCTCTTCCCTGGCACTTCCTGATCCAAATCCCTGTCTTTATCCCACCCGTTGAACCCGGATTAAACCAGGATTACTCACTGTTCTCCGATGAATTTGTACATCCTTTCTATTCCCAAATCAGTTCTTTAGGCTCTTGGCAGGGAAGAGGAACCAACAGGTGCCAGGGTCAGGAGGGGATCAGGATTAATTATCCCAGTGGGAATAACCAGGATGGGAAGCAGAGCAGCAACTTATCCAGGGACACGGATACAGAGCCAGGGCGAGCAGCATCCCCTGGACCACTCTTGAGCATCCCACTGGGATGCAGGACCCCCAGCCCATCCCCATCACGTCCAGGATCCCTTGGGAATATGACCAAATCCTTTGGGAACAAAAGGTGGCACCTCTGGGGGGAGGAGGGAGCTATAAATACACGGTGACTGTTGGGCTCTAATGACTCACTCCAGTCATTACTGCGCGTTGCATAAGCACCTGCATTCCCAGCTCCACAACGTGGAATTACGCTGCTTTTCCCCCTTTTCCCCCTTATTTAATGTAAAGGGCTCCAGCAGCCCCCGCAGGGGCTCAAACACACCCTGGTTCCCAGCTCTTCCCAGTGGTTCCATGGCAAAAGACCGGGATGTGGCTGCTGAAGGGTCCTTGGCTCCTTTGGTAACTGCCAGGAAAGGGGTTTGGGAGCAACAGATGTGTACCAGCAATCCCACAGCTGCATCCCAGCAATCCCAGTGCCATGTCCCAGCAATCCCAGTGCCACAGCCCAGCAATCCCAGTGTCATGTCCCAGCAATCCCAGTGCTGGATCTCAGCAATCCCAGTGTCACATCCCAGTGCTGTGTCCTAGCGATCACAGTGCTTCATCGCAGTAACGCTAGTGCTGAGTCCCAGCAATCCCAGGACTGAATCCAAGCAATCCCAGTGCTGTGTCCCAGTGAGTCCAGGACCACATCCCACCAATCCCAATGCCACATCCCAGCCATCCCAGTGCCACATCCCAGCCATCCCAATGCCATGTCCCAGCAAGTTCAGTGTTGCATCCCAATAATCCCAGTCCACATCCCAGCAATCCCAGTGCTGCATCCGAGTGAGCCATGTTGCATCCCAGCAATCCCAGTGCCATGTCCTAGCAATCCAATATTGCAGCCCAGAAAACCCAGTGCTGGATCTCAGCAATTCCAGTGTCACATCCCAGTGCCATGTCCTAGCAATTGCAGTGCTGCATCCCAGCAATCCCAGTGCTGTGTCCCAGCAATCAGAGTGATATCCCAGCAATCCCAGTACTACATCCCAGCAGCCCCAAGGCCACATCCCAGCAAGATAGTGCCACACCCAAGAAATCCCAGTGCCATGTCCCAGCAATCCCAGTGTCTCATCCCAGTGAGCCATGTTGTGTGCCAGAAATCCCAGCACCATGTCCCAGAGATCCCAGTGCCATGTCCCAGTAATCCCGGTAATCAGGGTACTGCATCCCATTGATCCCAGCGCCGCATCCCATTGATCCCAGTGCCACATCCCAGCAATGCCAGTGCCACGTCCCAGTGAGTCCAGTGCCACATCCCAGCACTCCCAGCTCATCCCACCTGTGGCAGGGGAGACCTTGGGAAGTGGGGGGTGGGGAAGATGGACGGAAATCTTGGGTTGGATCCACAGGCTGGGAATTCTCTCCCCCAGTGATGTATTTGTACAAAGGCTCCATTACACACATGGAGCAGGGATAGGATGGAGGGGATGAGGACCATGGAACAGGGATGGGATGGAGGGATGAGGACAAGTGAAGAGATGGGATGGAGGGATGAGGACCACAGTGCAGGGATGGGATGGAGGGGTGAGGACCATGGATCAGGGATGGGATGCAGGGGATGAGGACCACAGTGCAGGGATGGGATGGAGCCACAGAGAGATGCCGATGGACCACAGAGAACCTGGAGCAATGGAAGCAGCAAACTCAGGGTGTTTGGGGTATCCATGGGATCCCTGCACATGCTCCTCCATCCCCCAGCACCCAGAGGCAGCCAAACTCCCACGCTGACGCCTGCATCCCTGGATTGCACCTTCCCCAGCCTCAAGCAGTGGTGGAAAACTGCCTGTTTACTCCAATTCCCAAAGGATCTCGCCAGGTGCACCCGAGGGACGGATCGTGGCACCAGCACAGGGAGCCCCACGGTTCAGCGTCACTGCGGGATCCGTGGGAAGGACGGGACGGCACCAGCTCCGGGTTCCTTCCAGCCCTGCACGGGGGTGCCGGGAGGCGACACCAGCCCCGTGGTGACACGGGGAGGGACACGGGGCCACCGAGGCTGTATTTGCTGACCCAGCTCCGGGAAGGACTGAGCCCTGTTTGCACTTCCCGGGTGGTGCTGGCCCTGGAGCAGCAGGTGCCTGCGCTGCCAGGCTGGGAGAGCGGCTGGCCTGGGGCACCACGAGGCCCGGGGAAGGGGGCC
>NW_009929977.1:3844-9544 GCF_000696875.1 Nestor notabilis | reverse complement strand
GCAAATCCCCATCCCTGCTGCACTGCCCCCCTGCAGCCTGCAAATCCCCATCCTCACCACATGACATCCCTGCATCCTGAAAATCCCCATTCCTGTTGCACTGCATCCCTGCATCCTGAAAATCCTCATTCCTCTTGCACTGCATCCCTGCATCCTGAAAATCCCCATTCCTGTTGCACTGCATCCTTGCCTCCTGAAAATCGTCATTTCTCTTGCACTGCATCCCTGCATCCTGAAAATCCCATTTCTCATTGCACAGCATCCCTGCATCTTGCAAATCCCTAATCCCATCACACTGCACCCCTGCATCCTGAAAATTCCACTTATTGCACAGCATCCCTGCATCCTGCAAATCCCCACCCCTATTTCCCAGCACCTGAGACACCAGGACCAGCTCTCTGGCAGCCGGACGGTATCCCTGACCCCCATCCAGCTGTCTCCAAGAGGGAACACCGGGAATGCCGGGTGACACAAGCTTTGCACAGCAGCACCGGAGCAGGGAGGAACACAAAATGCCACCACCTTGGGGACCTCCACACGAGGCCACCGGCACCCAAGGGAGCCGTGCTCCAGCGCCAATCCCGGCAGGAGCAGCGCCAGGAGAAACAACACGCGGTTACCCTGGATCCCTGGGGAATTGTCCTTGGATAGAGGCAGCGGCACAGACGCTGCCAACTCATGGTGCAATTGGGAGGTTCAGTTGACAACCAGAGGGAATTCAATGAAGCAGCCGGAGGTGGGATTAGCTACATCCCATGATCTTCCCAGTACTACGTTTCCCCCTTTTCCAGGTTTTATTCCCTTCCCTGAGCTCCTTCCCCATCCTGATTCATGACCAGCCCCACGGCTCGTCCCACATTCAGCACCGAGGGTCTCCTCACCCACTGCCATCAGCAATACCCCATGGGAACAGAGCAGGACCACAGGATCCCAGCTCTGCTCTTTGTGCCCCATCCCTCCCTGGGAACTGCAGCATCCCCAGAGCAGGGATCCAACAGCCTGGAATTCTCACTGAATCCTCACGTGTGACCCTGGTGGGATATCCCTGTTCGCACAAGCAAACCTGGGAACCTGGAACATCAGAGGAGGGATGGGAATGGACACAGCTGCGAGATGCTGATGCCTTGAGGCTCCTTAGGGTGAGAGCAGCTTCATCGGACACCCATGAGCTAAAGAGACCTCCCAGCTCTGGGGCAGCAGCACCAGAGGGACGTGGAGCTGCTGGAGCGAGGCCAGAGGAGGCCCCGGAGCTGCTGCGAGGGCTGGAGCAGCTCTGCTCTGGAGCCAGGCTGAGAGAGCTGGGCTGGGGCAGCTGGAGAAGAGAAGGCTCCTCAAGGGGACACCTTAGAGCAGCTCCAGGGCCTAAAGGGGCTCCAGGAGACCTGGAGAGGGGCTTTGGACAAGGGATGGAGGGACAGGCCAAGGGGAATGGCTTGAACCTGCCAGAGGGGAGACTGAGATGAGCTCTGAGGCAGAAGCTCTTCCCTGGGAGGGTGCTGAGGCGCTGGCACAGGGTGCCCAGAGAAGCTGTGGCTGCCCCATCCCTGGCAGTGTTCAAGGCCAGGTTGGACACAGGGGCTTGGAGCAACCTGCTCTAGTGGAAGGTGTCCCTGCCCGGGGCAGGGGCTGGAGCTGGAGGAGCTTTGAGGCCCCTTCATCCCAAACCAGTCCATAATTCCATGATCTTGTTCCTTCATCAGGCAGTTTTGATGTCTGACCAAGCCTCCTGAATGAGGAACCAACACTTTCCCCCATGTGTCTGTGCTCTCCATGGATAAAGTGACAAGAGGTGTGATGGGCACAACAGTGACAAAGAAGACCCCTCTCCTTTGGTGGCAGCCAGCCCCAGCCCCACTGTGTCCTTTGCAGTGGGGACACAATTCCTGACACCAGTGGGAATGCCGGGAAGGCCGTCAAGGAGATGCAACATGGGCACGGAGATGCCACATCCTTCAGCGATGTTCCCTGGTCCTACCAACAATCCCTGCTTGCCCCAGCAATGAACTTCAATCCACTTTTGCAGCATGGCCAGATCCCACCAGGAATGTGACCAGGAACGGAGCAGGTCAGGCTATTAATGCTGGATTGATTACACTTCCTACGGATTAGCGGCTTTCCCGCAGGATGAGTGCTGGCTCCGGCTTCTCAGCCACACCATTCCCACACATGCCACCCATAAAGTGTCCCCAGCCCCAGCCCTTTCCCTCGCTGGGGTTCCCATTGCAGGCTCTGCAGGGTAGGAGCTACGGAGCCAGGGTGCATCCAAGGGAGGATGGAGCCGGGAGGGACGAAGCCGGGTCCCACCGTGATCCCTGTTGGCAGCACTGAGCCCCTGTGCTGTGGTGGCGGAGCGGGGGGTCCAGGAGGGAGCTGGGGTCTATCCGGAACACAGCGCTCGCTCCCGGCACGCTCCCGCTCCCATGCACGAGCGATGCCCAAGTGCCTGATGCTGCAATTCCAGCCCACGGACCTGCTGTCCCATCTCCCTGCCAGCGATGGGGAGGGGGGTCCCCAACAGCGCCGCAGCTCCTGCCAAAGCCCACCTCCACAGAGCACCCACACAGCCGGGAGCAGCTCCCACCCTGTTCCCAGGGGGAAGAGACCCCGCTTTCCATCCCTGCATTTCCATGCAGCCGGCAGCCTGCTCCGGCTCCTTCATCATGGCTGGAGCTTGGGGAGCACCAGGATGTGCCCCCAGCACTTGGGGTAGCTCCCAAGGTTTGGGGGGCATGTGTGGGGCTACTGGCACTGGTGTCCCTTCCATCCAGCCCATGGCATGGGACACATGCTGCTCCAGCTCTCCCGGGGGGTAGCATTCCCAAAGGAATGGTGTCCATCTGGTGAGGGCAGGATCAGACCTGGGTGCCTGGCCGGGAGCCACAGCCATTCCTGGGAATGTTGTATGCTTGGGAACAGCCACCTGCAAAATCAGAGCCACTCAATCCCTCCCTAAGCCCTTTGGGTGCAGCAATCCCAGCTCCCACCATAAGCATCCCCTTTTCCCACAGCACCCTCCAGAGCGGGTGCATGGCTGAGGGAAACCAGCACCCAAAGGACACCTTCGTGCCATTGTCCTTAATTTGGGGGACCCTCGACCCTCACCGGCTGGGCTGGGACTTCCTCTGGGGTTTCCCTTTCACCCAGGAGCCCATCACCCTGGTGTCTGACACCGAGCTGGCCCCACAGCCAACACTTCTCATGCATTAAGAGCTGCTTTGCCCCGTGTGGCATGTGTGTCCCCAACCCGGCATCAACATTCCAGGCTCCAGCATTAACAAAAAACTCGAGTTTTGGGGATGCACCCACAAGGTTTTGCTGACTCAGCATCATTCCCACTGCGAATGGGCTGGGAATAAGACTGGGATGGGCAGGAGGTGAAGCCGTTGGAGGTAGCAGGTCCCTTCCATGCTCCAGGGGAAGGATGTGCACAGGGAATGCGCTGCCAGGGAGGAAGGGAGCGAGCAGAGGGAGGCTCCTGGGAACCCTGGCCTGGGAAAGCCATCCCTAGTCCTGGTCCTAAACCTAATCTTCGACCAGGCCCTAACTCTGAACCTGACCCTAAATACAACCTTAGCCTTAACCCTAACCCTAGCTCTACCCTGAAATGTAATCCTAACTGTACATATAGTTCTAAGTCTAGTGCTAAACCTAACCCTAGAGTCAGGCCAAGCCCTAAGGATAATCCTAACTCTAACGCCAGCCCTAAACCTAATCTGAACAATAATCCAGAATTTAACCCTAGCCATAGACCTAGTCCTAGCCCTGACCTTAGCCCAAACTCTAACCCTAAATCTAGCTCTAACCCTACCCCTAATGCTAGCCTTAGCCACAGTTCTCATACTAGACCTAACCTAAACCTAAATTTAGGCCAAGCTCTAAGCGTAACCCTAATCCGAGCCATAGCCCTAACCCAAAACCTAAATTTAGCCATAGCCCTAAACCTAACCCAAACCCAAGTCCACACCTTAGCCCTAACTCTAACGTTAGACCTAGCCCCAGACATCAGTCTAACAACAAACCTAGGTCTAACCCTAAACATAAGCCTAACACTGGCCATAGTTCCAAAACTAGCCATAAACCTAATCATAAATTTAGGCCAAGTCCTAGCCCTAAACCTAAATTTAGCTTTAACTTTAACCCTACCCCTAAGCCTAACCCTAACCATAGCCCAAGCCTTAACCCTAGACTAATCCTAACCCTAAATTTAGCCCTAGATTTATCCTAGCCCTAACTTTAACCTTAGCTCCAGCCCTAACCCTCACCCTAGCCCTAACCTGAGCCCTGACTATAACCCTACTAACCCTAACCCTAACCCCAGACCTAGTCCTAGCCCTGCAGCAGCCACAGGCCAAGCCCATTTGCCCTGCACCAGAACTGCATCCCTGAGCCCCATCCCATCCCACACCCCAATCTCCCACCTGACCAGCACCCTGAGGTGCTGCAGAAGCACCGAGGTACCCCCATGTCCCACAGATCCTGACCATGCTCAGGACCAAAGAGCCTGGAGCTGCATGTCCCGGGTGGCAGCAGCAGCTCCCGGCTCACAGGCAGTGACAATAAGCCCCTCAGGGATGTACCATCACCCTACTTGAGTCGGGAGATGAAAGACTTTGCTGGCACCAACACCTCTTCCTGTGGGAAGGATGCTGCCAGCACCCTGGTTTGTGATCACAAGGAAAAATATAGGGAAAAGCCTCATTTCTTTGGGAGAGCAAGGAAAAACACAGCAGCACCCATGGCTGGTGTCCTTCTGGCTGGGCTCCAGCCAAGTGACAGCTCAAGGATCCATCCTGGCTGTGGGACAGGGACATGGGGTTATCCCTTTGCTCCAGCATTATCCCTTTCAGGGAATAAACCCCAGTGTGCAAACTGCTGCAGCATGACAGGGACATTCCAGCTCCACTCCATGGGGAGAAGAGGCTCTGGACAGGGATGGTGCATCACCTCCCAGGAAGGACCATCAGCATCTTCACCCAGTAGCAACTAGATATGGAACCTCAGGAGATGGATGCGTCCCCTTCCAACCTTCCCAACTCACCTGCCTCCAGGCAAGGAGAGCGCAGCCAACACAGCTCAAGGACTGAAGGAAGGGGGGTGGATAAAAGCCCTCCAACAGTCTTCTCCTTTCAAATGCTCATTATAAATAGCTCCTTGGTGTGTTCTGAGTCACCCAGCTGAAACGTGCGAGCTAATAACCAACTGGGAAGTGATTCCAAGCCAAGGAATGGGAGGATTCTGGCAAAGTCATCACTCCTGTGCCAGCGCTGCACCGGCAGCTGCCGACTGTGTTTTCCCTCCTTGGGTACACAAAACTCCACTGCATCTGGTGAGCAGAGGGCTTTGGGGATGCTGGGACACGCAGTGAGTCCATCTGCATGAGGACAAGCCCTGAACTCCCCTTATTCCCAGCCAAAAGAATCAGGGTTTAATATTTCCCATGGGAAATGCACCCATCCAAAACCATCTTCCTTCTTCTGTTTGATTTCTTATGGGACAGACAAACTGACAGAGACCCGGAGCCCACCCAAAATGCTCCCTGCACACTCTCAAGTCATCCTTTCCCCTATTCCTCCCCATATTGCCTTTGGATCTGGGGATGGGAATGGGAGCAGGAGCAAGGGCTGCTGCTGCTGCCAAATAACCATCCCCTGGGCCATTCCAGGGCCGAATCCCACCGGCTGCTGTGCTAACCCATCCCTT
>NW_009929977.1:0-3805 GCF_000696875.1 Nestor notabilis | reverse complement strand
TCATGGGCCACTATGCACTGGGAATAGCTTCCCAAGGGCTATCTGAAGCCCTATAATCCATACCCCAAGCCCCCCAAACAGCAAACCTTGGGGTCACCCATCACCCATTGAATGAGACCACCCCCCGTCCTTGACACTGGGATGGGGGGAACTGCCATGGTACCCATTGCCTGCGCTCTGCCTGCTCTCCATCACCTAAACCCCCCTTTGCTGGCATGTGATGGAGCCGCAGCGGCAGAAAAGCGTCTCCCAGCTCTCTGCATCCCCCTCGCTCCCCCCTCCAGACAGACCCATCCATTAAGGACAGCTCAGCCCTTTGCAGGAGAAGGCTGGACAAGCAGAAGGTCCCAAGGCCCTGCCTGCTCTTCTGGCTGCAGCCCAGCGCCAGCCACGTGGGAGCTGGGAAAGAGACAAAGCAAAAGCAAGGACCGAGGTCGGAGGAGAGCGCTGCTGCATCCAGGGAATCCTGCATCCTTCATGGACGAGAGGCTGGAACGCTGCCTGCCCCAGATGGGTGCTCATCCTCCTGGAGCTCATGACACTGAAAGCACTCACTGCTCTGAAAACGAGGATGTTCCTGAGGGGATGGAGGGAGCTCCTGGATGGGTCCTCCCCACCCAAGGGACAGCTCCAGGCTTGGAGACGTGCAGGGTGCCAGGAGCATCCCCTCCATCCTCCCTGCAAGGCACCTCTGAGCTCCGGGGTGAGATGTCCACACGGGTGGGTGATGCTGAAGTGCACCACACACCTCCCAGTTGATTCACCAGCACCAGGCTGGGCAAAAGGTGGGTTTGGCAGCCTGCACTTGGCTTTGCTAGTGCTTGGAGACCTCCAAAAGGTGCCTGAACTGCTCCACCACTAGGATGCTCTCTGGTTGGAAGGGACTGTTTAAGGTCCAGGATCGTGGAGGAAGCAGCTCCCAGGTGGGTACATCAGGGAGGTAAAATGGGGACGGTGCATGGCACATGGCCCTTACATGAGCCTTGATGGGGACACACCATCGAGGTCCTGGTACCAACTTGGGGACACACTGTCTGGGTCCTATATTAACCTGGGGACACATCATCCAGTTCCAGCATCGACCTGGGGACACACTGTCTGGATCTTGGCATTGACCTGGAATAACTGGCACCCAGACTAACACACATCCTTTATGGAAAGGATAAAGATGCCTCTTTATCCCATTGCAGGACACTGGTCCCTTCCTGCTCCCGGACATTCAGCTGGGATGAGGGCAGGATGGAGCCCTCGTCCCAGCTGCCGTCGGAGCCTGCGTCCCCGCTGCGGTCACAGCCACGGTCCCTCCTCCATCACGTGCCTGGCACCGACCCTGTCACCAAACCAGCACCGAGCAGGGTGGCACTTGCCCAGTTCACACATCCCCACGTCTGCTCCCGCCGAGCAGTGCCAGCAGCGAGCCAGGCAGCGGGAAGAGCCAAATGAGGCCACTTCCCAAAGGAAGCCTTGACCTGTGCCCAGGCTCTGCCGTGCCGGGTCCTTCCCTGCAGGGCTGCTCAGAACATCGTCTCCTCCTGCGTGTTGTCAATGCGCAGAGCTCAGCTGCGGCTCCCCCAGCCCCTGGCTGCTGTCAGATGCTGTGAGTGCAGCAGCTCCGGGCACCCCAGCATCCCACCCGCCCGTATCCGCCCGCCGGAGGGGAAAGGAGGAAGAAATGGGTTTAAACATGACCTGGATAATGCAAAATGGCACTTGAGTGTCTGCCAGAGACACTGCCCTGGGAGGAATTGGAGCTCATCCACCGCGCACGTGGGTAGACCTGGCCCACCGCTTCATCCCGGCCCCACGCAGCATTCCCAGCACGCTGCGAGGGCGGGAGCAGCTTCACTGGGATCTGCTGGCAGCACATAGGCAGAGCCAGCAGGAAACAACACAGGGATGGAGGGGAGGCAGGGAGCAGGCAGCATCAACCCAGCCTCACAGGGACACCCATGTGCTGAAGGGGCAGCCAGCAAGGGCATCACCAGAAAGCACTCGGGAAGCTTTTCCACCCCTATATATCCCCCGGGGTGTGTGGGAGCAGGGATAAACATCTAGGAAAGACGTGGGGTTGTATCCTTGGTAAAGGGGGAAGCATCTCAGCTCACCATCCCTGCCCTGGGCGGCTCTAGGGGTGCAGCAATCCAGCTACCCTCAAGTAGCATCCACCTTCCTTAAAGCCATTAAACAGGAGCTGCAAGTCAGAAGCAGCATTCCAGCTGGAGGGAACATGGGGATGGCAATGGCATTTCAAGACCTTTGTGTGTTGTGTGTAAAGAAAAGGACACGGGCACATGTTGTGGCAGCAGCATGAAAGGATCTCTGCAGGGAACAAAGCGCACAGCACCAGGGAGAGCCGGGGGGAAGGATGCTGCCCGCAGAGACTGGATCCAGCACCACAGTGGGGGGAATCAGCAGCTCCTGGTGGCCTCTGGAAGGTGGGTCTAAGCCCCACACCACCATAGGCAGGAGGTGCTGGAGGCTATTCTAGCGACAGACAAACTTGGCATCCAAAGGTTACCTCATGAAGGTGCGAAAAGCTGGTGATGCCGGAGGGAAATATGTGGGGATGAGGCAGGAGCGGGCAGCAGCTTCCCTTGTGCCCTGATGGTCCTGGGATCATGTCAAGCACCCGCTTCAGGAGCCTGAGGATGCCCCTGGGCATATCCCCTTGAAGGAAGCAGCGCTGGGAGCAGTGGTCCTGGCTGCTGAGCCAGCGCTTGAGCATGTGGAGCTGAGATGCACCCACCAGACAAAGGAATCCAAGCACCCAGCAGCCTTCCTCCTCATCCCTTTACACTGCATCCCATTCCCACCGGACCAGCTCATCCCTTTGGCAATGTGGGGTCTGATCCCAGCAATCGCTGGGGCAGGAGACAAGGGATTGGGAGCACCCGATATCTCTGGATACCCGGGAAGCAGAGCACCCACGTACTGCAAACCGCCTGCGCGCAGCGATGGAGCCTCGTGAGTGCTCCATACACACACATACACACACAGAGCCAGGGGTCTTGGCCATCCCAATCCACAGGGATGGGAATTGAGGCACTGCATGCTTCCTGTTAGCCAGCTCAGCCCCTCTCCCCACGTGGGCTCTCCGGAGCATCACCCTTCACTGCTAGAAGCAAGCACTGTCATCCCTCAGCAAGGTCACCCCATGCTCACATACCGAGCCCCTCATTCCTGCATTGTGGAATGAGATCCCCTCTGATCCCCCTTTCCCACCCCACTGCATGGGAACAGGTGCAGCAACACCAGGACCCCCAGACCTGTTGCGTGGGGTGGGTGTGCAGGAGGGTGGCTCCTCCTGCCGTGCATGGAGCCACCAAAGCCACGATGCTGAGGCCTGAGCAGTATTTCACTAAGTCACCCACATCCCCCCAAGCCCACTGCCAGGCCAGGAGCCTTCTGCTCCCATGGGAAACCGCCGTGGGGTTATAGGGAACATATAAGGTTGGATCAATAGGGAAAAGGAGAGATGCTGATGACACCAGCGCTCCAGCACAGCATCACCCATCAGTGATGCCCTGCCCTGAGCTAACACAGTGAGGAAACTGGGGGAGTCGCAGCCTGTCATCCCCCTGCACCCCCTCCCCGCTGCCAGGCGGGAGGAGGAACTTTTCCCTTCTCCCCGATGTCTCCTTCGCCTTCGCGCAGCCTCACCCCCGGAGCATCGCTCCCTCCCGGCGTGGTCCCCCCCCAGTCCCCGGTGCCGGCGGGAGGGGACTCACAGGTCAGATGCAGCCGCCTGGTACGGCTGGCTCCGGCAGAGGATGGAGTGTCCGCAGCCCTGGCCCATGGCTCCGCA
>NW_009929976.1:12404-17124 GCF_000696875.1 Nestor notabilis | reverse complement strand
GGTGGTTTATCTCATGGGGCTGGTGGACACACGTGGGGTACCTTCCCATGGGACATGCACCCACTTTAAGCACCACTGTGTACACCTTAGAAGTGCCAGCCCTTAAAAGTGGGGACACCCTGCATCATGTAATAGTCCCTAGGTCACCCCATATATATATATACATGAAATATATATACCCTGGGAGCAGTGTGTTGGACAGAGGGTCACATCCATGATCAGTGGGTCTGCACTGGACTGGGACCAGGTGGCTGAGAGCAAAGAGCAACAAGGAGCAAAAGATCTTCAGGTTTCCCTTGTTTTCTTCTCAATGCCTAATGTTGCTGCAAGCATCTTGATGTCATGCACGTCACTTTTCTGTCTGAGGTTTTGAGATGTATGCTAAAAGCCCTTTCAGAAATAATTAATGACGGGACCAAAAATCTCATGAATGTTCTATTTACTTAACCACAGCAATTACATGGGAAAGAGCAGGGCTTGGCCCTGCAGCCTGAATTAGATGATACACAATGAACCAAGCGGCAACACCTACAGCTTAATGGCTCCAGATCCTCACAAATCCCCTTCAGGTGGCTCAGACAGATCTGCAGGATCAGTGTAAATGGCTAGTGAAGCAAAGTGATATGGAGTGAGTTACGTAGAAAGCTGTGTCAGACCCTGATGGGTGACCAGAAGGTGCTTCTTCCCCTGGTAGAAAAGGCTTGCTGCCTGCCTTCTTGCCTTGCTTTTGGTTTGAAGGGAGAGCTCTTTCTAGCCCTCTGGACTCCCTTTGGTTCAGGACATGCTGTGAACACCAGGCAATGTAGCAACATGGGGTTTTCCCTGACAGTCCGGAGCCTTGCACCGAAAGATGTCATCAGACAGCATGTGTTATATGGCTAACGAGAGCTGGAGGCAGGGGCTGCTGGGATGGGACAAAGCAAGAGAGAACCTGCCACCAACTCTTCCTCATTGCTAATTACTGCCGTGAAGTGCTGAAGCAGTTACCCAAGGTGCTTTTCAAGCTGCAGCAATGAAACTCCTCTTCCCAGGAGTGGGAGATCTGGGCCCAGCTCTAGCTGGGAGCACAGTACTGCCAGGCAGCATCAGAAGGGCCCTGGGGAAGGAAGTTGCATTGCTCTGGAGCACGTGCAATTCCTTGCAGACAAGATTCCAATTCCCAGTTGACCTGCTGGACAGTAATCTGGAATGTGTTGTCCCCCCAGTCCCTCCTTTGCAGGAGATGCAAGTGCTGGGAAGAGAGGAGGTGGACTGGGAACAGGAGGGACTTTTGCACCATCAGGGGACTGGAAGGCCTCACCGTGAACGTAGTCTCTTGGGAGGAATTTGTTGCACAAAAGGCGAGGTTCTTACTTGAGTGTCTTGTGATTTCCTTTATACCAGTTGTACTCAAGTAGGAAGTAACCATTCATGGGAATTACTAGTGAATGGTTGCTCTGAAATCAAGTTATGCATAGCTGTGTGTTTCAGAAATACCTTTTCCTTTCTGGGGTGTGTGCTAGCATAATTCCTCTCTCCTTGCTTTCTACCCCAAGAAGATGAGCCCTTTCTGGCTTAGAGGACAGCAGAAACAGGGGCATCTCAGTGGGGTGGACATGCTGCTACTTCTGGGTTTCAGTGGGGTCCTGGAGGATGAAGTACAGCTGCACACATGGCTGCAAATTCCAACTTACACTCCCGACTGCTCTGGACTTTTGCACAGCTCTGTGCCTTTTGGGTTTTTTCACCTATAGAACAGAGATCACACCACTTCCCTGTGCTCTAGAGTTTCAGGAGGGGGATTGGTTGAATAACACTCATAAAAGGGCTTCAAAAGCATCAGGAGAGAGGCAAAGGAGGACAAGATGTTATAGCTGGTGGTGTGTCCACCTTGTTTAAAAGTCAGTCATGTGGCAGCCTCAGAAATACCTATGGTGGGTAGAGAGAGTGGCTGATCTCTGGTACTTCAGTGCAGAGATATGGATGGGACAGTACATTCCCCTTCCATGCCTGCACACAGAGTGAGCGTGCACTTTGGCTAAGAGCTCACAGCTTTCCTCCTAACCCAGGACCTGAGCTTTGAGCGCAGGAGAGCTGCCAGGGCTCCAGCTTCTGCTGCTCCCTGTATTTATAGACTCACAGAGGTGTCAGCCACAGTCGAGCAGGGATAAGCCCCCCCATGCCCACCCCTCGCCTGCCAGCCCTGGCTAAGCCAGAGCGCTCCATGGCACCGTGCCGGCACTGCAGCCAGCTGCAGCAACACGATTCTAACCCCAGAGGGGCCGGGGATAATGTTACCGAGGTAAAATATAACAGGAAAAGCCTGCAACTGCCCTTTCAAACCAGCAGAGAGTGAGTAATGTCATTAGGCCAGCGGTCAGGAGGGGACAGGGTTTGAAGGTACCCTTAGCCTGCCAAAGGCCAACTGTGGGACAGGGGCAGGAGCCAATGAGCGGCGGCTGGGCAGGAGACACCCCGCGCTGTGCAAACTCCCGCCTTCGCTCTCGTGTTGCAGCTGCCCCTGTTTGTGGATGGGAAAATGTTGTAAGGACCGGGCAGGGCGGGGGCGGGGGAGTGAGAGGCAGCGGCAAACGGGGCTCCTCCGGGTTACACCACCTCCAGCCCATGGTGGGTCCCCGACAGCCCCCCGCGCTGGGACAGTCTCTCCATGGCACTGACATTAAATGTGGCCCCAGGGAGAACTTGTGCGGGGACCCAGGGAAGGGGGCTGTCTGCTGGCTGGGGGCAGCCAGAGGGGAAGGTGCCCCCGAGGTGTCCCAAAGTCCTCCCCTAAAGCAACCTTCATTCATATGTGCTGCTATCAGAGGTGCCGCTCCCCAGGGGGCAGGAGTGGTTAGCAGTGCCGTGCCACTGGGTTTCACTGAGTTTACGTGCTTGGCTCCTTTCCATGAGCTCTGGTTTTCTTTCCCCTCAGCCCTGCTTGGCACTCGGCTCAGCCTTGTCCTTCACCTGAAGTCACCCAGCCCAGGCACCTCGTGTCACTTTACCTCCACGCTCCCTGTGACTGGTGGCTCCTGATCAGCCGTGTTCACTGGGGGCTCCTGCCTCCCTCTCCTCCTTGGTTTGTGACAGGAGGGCTCTGTGGTGCTTAGTGTCAGCATGGGGTGAACCCCTGGAAGTGCACCACTGGGCAGCCTGGCCCCTCACTCTCCACAAGCCTGGGTGGAAACTGCCCCCCTGCTTTCAGGCTGAAGTCCACAGGGCTGGGAATGCCCAATCTCCTCTTGCGCTGGAGGGGACTTAGGGAAAAAAAGAGTAGCTTCAGAGGACAAGCAGGTGTTGGCTGGGCTCCTGGCTCTGAGCTCCAGCTTGTACAGCTGTGGTTGTGCTTATTCAGAGGTTGGCATTCTCACTCCAGCATCCCCGTGCATCATCTTGGAGCAATGCTCTTCTGTGTCAGCAAAGCCCCTCATGCAGGCACACACAGGCACCATGTCTGCCTGTGCCATGGAGACACTCCCATTCCCCTCTCTGGAGTGCATCTGGCAGAGGGTCCCTCTTCATCCCATGCCACCAACCTGGGCTTGCCACAGCAATCTTTCCCTGGAGCAGAGACATGTACTTAGGCTGTTCCAGCCCAGCAGAGGAGTCCATGGCCAGCACTAAAGCTGGGGACACACACACACACAGAGGGTGATGCTGTACAGGGCTCCAGCCTGCTTCATTCTGCAGCCTGCTCCTCTCCAGAACTGCAGCCTTTTGCCATGGAGCTAAAGCCATGCAGCTACTGCAGAGGAAACCTGTGAAGAGAGAAATGTGGTGGCAAAGGAGTAAGAAGGGGGTTGTGGATGAGCTATTGGAACAGATGGGAATTTCTTGGAGCAAGCAGCAGAGTCCAGGCAGCGCAGCGGAGGGTAGGGAAGGCTTCTGTGCGATGGCTCATGCTGCCCACCAGCTGTGTGGGATGAGCCAGGAGACCAGGATGCCCATTGACTCCTTATGGTGTTCCAGTGACTCACTTGGCCGCAGGAAGCAGCACATGGCAGCAGCTGAAGGAGTCTGTCCCCCTCCCTAGGCTGCTCCAGCGCAGCAGGACCAGCCGCCCCTTCTGCCTGGGGATGAGAGCCCGGTAGCATCCCTCACTGTATCTAGGGGAAGAAACCCACTGTCAGAGACCCCGCACAGCTCTTTCTGCACTGCTTGACATCCCACCATGGAGACCCCAGCCTGCACCAGCCACCAGCGTGTGGGGACCAAAGGGCGCTGCACCATACAGCATGTGTCCCTCGTGCTGACTCTTCTGCCGTGGCTGAACTCGGCTTCCCCACCACACCGTGCCACTGGTGGCTCTCACACTGCACTGATGATGTCTGTCACAGCACATCGATGTCACCTTGCTGTCCCCTTACCGGCCTGCCTCATCCCTCTGTCTCTGGTCCTGGTGGTGGTGCTTGGCCTCTCCTCCCTGCTCATCCCTGCCTAGTACCAGGAGCAGGGATATCTCCTCCATTCCCATCACCCTGCTGCTGGATACTCCTCTGCTCTGCTCCTTGAAAGAGTGAGGGGCTGGGGGGGAAGCTGGCTGAGACCCAGATCAATCTCATCCTCCTCTGCTGACTCTGGCTCCAAGCAAGGCAGCTCCTCCTGCCTCTCCCTGGAGGATGTTCAGACTCTGGGGGCTGCCATCACAGTTTCCTCTTCCTCTTTCTGTTTAACTGCCTCCTCCTGGAGACATGCCACTATCATTAGAGTGGATCCCAACCCCCTGCACCATCCAAGC
>NW_009929976.1:11678-12294 GCF_000696875.1 Nestor notabilis | reverse complement strand
GCTCCCAGCCCAAGGCAACAGCCAGCCAGGCTGTCCCCATCTGTCCCTGGGCCCCCATTCACAGCATCCTCTCCACACCACATCCCCTGGCCCTCCTCACCAGCTCTCTGAGCATCCCCCATGGTGACTGGCCATCATTGTCCCCAGGTACTGCACCCCTAGCCCAAGCCCCAGTGGTGGGAAGGGGCTGGTTGTCAGGTCCCGGCTCCCCCTGACCGCAGGCACTGGTGTTAGAGCACAGACCCCTTGCCAAGCATCCCCTCCTGCGCCATTTGCCAGCCTGGTGAGCAGAGCTGCCCACAGCACTTTGGGGATGGGGCTGTGTGCTCGGTGGGGCTGGAAGCTGGGGTGCCAGGCCAGCAGGCACTGGCACATCTCCTGGCCTTGTGGAGACACTGCTCTGCTGTTGCTCAGCACCTCAGGACCATGTCTCTGGGCAGGAGGCATTTCAGCTCCAGCCAGCACTATAAATAAAACCACGGTCTTTTATCCCGCCAAATAGGTTCTTATTGATTTTACCTATTCCTCCTCCTCCCTCCTACATCCCTTTGATATGTGAAGTCAGCTGCAGAATAGCTCAGGGAGCTGCCAGCCTGGCAGGGGAAAAGCCAACCCC
>NW_009929976.1:3207-11659 GCF_000696875.1 Nestor notabilis | reverse complement strand
CTTCCCTGGTTTTTGGTCTCTGAACCCACAGCAATGCTGAAGGAGAAGAAACAAAGCTTCCCAGTGGAAGTTTGCTAGCTAATTATTTATTAATGTCTTCCTGATAGCGCAGTTGCCAGCAGTGAGGCAGTCCTGAGCCCCCCACCATGGGGAGGAGAATGAGGATGGAGAGCTCTGCTGATGGGGCCTTCTTGCTGTGGCTCTCCATGAGGAACTCCTGGTGAGCCAGCACATCGCTCCCTTCTCCAGCTGCTTCGGTTATGGTTGTACCAGTGACTGCAATAAGGGGGCCCAACTCAGAGGCCCATGGTCCCCAACGAGGGAAGGGCTGAGGGCTGATCCCAGAGCGGTCCCTGGTCCCCTACAGGTGATGCTCATTTTTTTTAAGATCAGGCAGTGCATGAATGCCGGCTTGCAGCAAGCAGTCACTCTGCACGCAGGAGCTCCCTGCGCAGAGATGCTAGCAACAGAAATAATGCAGCAAAATCACAGCTCACACAGTCTTCCTGGCACTTGAAAGCATCTCGAGAGCTTAAAAAGCTGCAAGATGCTCTCATTCCCATCCTTTCCCTGCTATCCTTGCTGCTCACTGCCTGTGCTGAGGGGGGGGGAGGGGGGGGGACGACGTGCAGCACTTTCCCAGGCACACGGTACCAAGTTGAGCACGGTGAATCCTGCCCGCGCCATGCAGCAGGAGGCAGGGAGCCGCGTGCTGCCCGCCGGAGCGGGGCTGCGGGTGACTCATCTCCATGCAGTATGCAATTACCACGGCAAGAGCAGGGCCCTGCTGTTCTGCACAGGTATCTGTGTCAGCCAGGGCTATTTCCAGCTCACTCCACGCTCCCAGCTCCTTGGAGAGGTAAGGAATACAGCCGCCTTGCTCCTCTGCCTGCCATGGGGATGGGCATGATATTCCCATGAGCGCAGAGCCAGGGGGTTGGATATTGCAGCCAAACACCCCAATTGCACAACTGGGGGAGGAGGCAGTGGTGTGGATTGCCCACACGTTTTAAGTATTTAAGGGTGCACACATAGATATAGTCCGAACGGAGGCACTGGGAGATGCACTGAGGCTGCACAGTGCCCATTGACACCAGCTGAGCACCAGGCGAGGAGAATTTAGAGCTGTTATTATTAGCGATGCTGGTAGCGCTGGAAAGGAAGCAGCAGGGATGGGATAAAGCAGAGTTTGGAAAATGCTGTGTCCTGGAAAGGCGGGGGAGGGACCAGGATAAAAGGAGCAAAGCAGTGTGTGGCAGCGCTTTCTCCCTTCCCTGATGGAGCGGATCAGTGCCGCTCCGTGGGGCAGCATCTCTGTCTCCCGATCTGTACATGCAGTGTGCACCATCCCCCATCAAGCTGTTCAGCCAAACCATGCTCAGAGAGTGAGGTTTTTGATTCCCAAAATGTTTGCCTAGGACTTTGCTCATTACTCTTCCCTCTGGTCACTGTGAGCAGGAAGTGGGGGAAAGCTTAGGCATTGAGTGCTGCCTGGATGAGCTCCAACCAAAGGGCTACAACCCTCCAGCCACAAGCCTCGTCCTGCAGGCGGTGATACAAGGGAAGCTTCCGTATGCGATACTGATGGGCCACTGTGCCCATGCAGCGTGATGCAGTGATGGATATATGACATTGCTGAAGCCCCAGGGACAGCGTAGACCATGTATCAGGGTACATTGTATGCCCTGTTTAACTACCCTGGAACTGAGCGGGTTCATCACCCAGCTGGGCACACTCGAGGCAGGCAAGGGAGATAACGTCTGAAGGAGGGATGGATATAGAGCCAGGGGCTGGGAGGGCTCCGTGCCTTTGCCTGACACATGCCCACCAAAGCCTGGCTTGGGGAGAGCATGGGGCTGCAGTCAGACCTCCCTCCAGTGTGGCTCATGCCCCCTGAGGACAAGCCACCAGGCTGCAAGTGGCACTGGGCACCTCCATCCTTCCCACACTCCCTGTCAGAGCCTTCGACATGGGAGAGCTGCTACAGTTTTTATGCTGAAAAAATCCCATTAATCACCCCCAGCGCTGCCTCCCTGGCCTTTGTCACAGTTTGCTGCCCCGGTGCCAGCTTGTCTTTAAAAGCATTATTTATTTCTAATAAAAGCTGAGCTAACCAGCAGTATTGTTGGTAAAAATAAACCCACAGCGGTTGTCACAACTGCCGGCATTCCCAGGAATGCGGGACTGGCAGAACCCCTCCTGCAGCCTCCACTGCCGCATGGGCAGAGCAGGAAACATCCAACAGCGTGTGGATGTGGGCAGCCTCTGTGCAGGGAATGCAGCACCTGCTGGGGTTTAAGGACACTTCTTGTTATTTCCTAAATGTTTAGGAACCTTCATTTCATTTATTGCATGCATAAATGAGCAAATATGACACAAAAAATGTTGGGAAGGAGTTTGTTAAGACACATCATCAAAAGAACTATGTGCTATTAAAATATCTATGTTGCAGTGCGCTGATACCACATTAGCAACAGCAATAAGAAATGCTGTTTATCCACATGAAACTACATTTCCAGGACATCGATCTGGCAGCAGCAGGTCAGTGCAGGGCAGAGACCAAAAACCACGGTTGGTGAGTGGTGACATCTCCGCTTGCCCGGGGAGCCGTGGTGGGTCACGGGGCAGTGTCCCTTGTCCCAGGCTCGCAGCCAAGCTGGGATCTTCACACCCAGGTTGTCCCTGGAAAAGTCTGCCTCTGCTCCCAGCCCTGCAGCAGTGTCCCATCAGGCAGAGGGAGCAGGGAGTGAGCAGGAAGTGTACAGGAAGCAAGCAGGAAGAACGCCTTGCTCACTTCCTGAGCATCTCTTCTCCTTCCACTGCTCTTCCGTCAGATGGGAATAAAGCTTTACCTGAGGTCCCAGGAACAGCCCATCCCGGCTCCTGCACGCCACTGCCACTGCAGCACTGGCCATCTCCAGGGCTGGACAAGGGCAGGATGCCGCTCCAGGGCTCCTGTCAAGCCCAGTTTCTTCGCAGGTTTCCCAAACCAGCTCTGTTTGCAGGCGCGAGCCCTGTGAGTGGCTGTGTTTGAATGCTGCCTGGCCAAAACAGAGTGCAGCCGTGGCTGGGACAAAACAAAACCAGCATTCACGGGCAGTCATTTAAATTCCCAGCAGCTGATCCCTCCCGGAACACTCATGCCCGCCCTCCTTTGCTGTCCACAGTCGCTGTCGGGGGCTTTTCCTATGGGTGGTAGAGGAACGGGTCTTCCAGCAAGTTCACCCACAGCCAGCATCCCTCCTTCTCTTCATCCTGCCTGCTAAAACTAAGTGGCCACCCCTCGGGGGACTGTAGCGAGGGGGGCTGCTCCTTGCTTGTGGGGGGCTAAACCCATCGGGCTTCAGCCCCCATGGTGCCTCCTCCCTGCCTGTTGCAGTGGGTCATGCAGGGCTGGCTGGATGCTCAGCCCCACGTGCTTGGCCCCTGCCCTGGTTACAGGTGCCCCGCAGCCGCCTCATTCCCATTTCCTGGCTCATTCCCATCTCCTCAGGACGGTGCCTCATGCCCTGAGGCTGAGCCTTGCCGTGGGGGCAGCCACTAAACCCACCTCCAGCAACACACCGCATGGCTCCGTGGAACACAGCCCCCTGTGCCAAAGGACACTCAGCCCCTGGGGCAGGGCTGCAGACAGGGGTGCACCCCCGGGACACGCTGTAAACCCAGTGTGACGGGGCTTTGGTACAGCCACGGGACCGAAGCAGGAGCCGAGCGGCGCCTTTCGGCTCCTCGTGCGCTCTCATGAGAAGGCAATTTCTGGCGCGTGTTCTGGTGTGGTTGTTTAACCCCAGCCCTGCTTTCCCACGCGGCTGCCGGCACGAGGGAGCAGGCAGCGGCACGCTGGGCACCGCTGCGGTTTTCCAGCCGGAGACAGGCAGCTGCTGGGGAGAGCTGATGGTGAAACGCTGCCTGCAGCCCCAGTGCAACTGCGGGCGCGGGTGAGCTGAGAGGCCTCAACTCAGTTCCCATTCCCATTGTGGAAAAAAATCACGGATCAGCATGGATCGGATGGGATGGGGATGCGTGAGCTGCAGCCACATGGAATGAGGTGCTGGGGATGTGCCCAGCCCTGGGCAGATGGTGCTGCACTGGCAGCAGGGGTGGGTGCTACAGAGGGAGGAGAGGGACGCGTTGCTCCTGCTGGATGTGCCCAGCATGCCCGAGCCTGGGCTAGGAATGCTGCTGTGGTTTCATGTAGTTGGAGCCCATCATCAAGAGAGTGCACCAGGCACCAGGCTGTCCCATCCCGGCTGCCACTGGGCTGCTGCAGGGCAAGCTGAGCCCCACAGGGTGGGTGCCTGTGTCTCCCTCCTCTTCTTGCCCTTGGAACTTGCGTGGGGCTGGAGCAGACCAGGCCATGGGAAGGCTGGAGGAGGGAAGACGCCACTTAAAGCCCCAGGAGCCAGGGCTCCAGTTTCAAAAAATAAAGTGAGGGGTTTCATCTGTATTTGCTTAGTGAGTTAATGACTTTATTTCTGATTTAATGCTCTTGTCTCTGATGACTCAGGCTCAAAAAGGGAGAGCAGATAAGAGCAAAGAGGCCCGGCCAGAGGGACGCTGGTGGCTGCTCAGTGCCTCATGTCCCCTAGCCTGGATCCTTTCCAGGAGATTCCAGAAATGCTGTCAGAAACGGGAGTGGGACTGTGGGCACAGGAGGGCAGCAGCTCAGGGAGGTGAAAGCAAAAGCAGCCATCCCCGATAAGAGATAGCTCTGCCCCGTTATGGCTATGGCAGTCACACTAACAGGAGTGCTAGGTATGTTATACAGCCCAGATCGTGCTGTACCACCCATCCCTCTGACCTCGTTCTCTTCAGAGAGGAATAAACCTCCTCTGATGGGAAAGGAGGAAACCTTCTCCTTCCCCTGACACCTCCAACCTGTGTCTGCCTATCCCTTGCCCCAGCCTGGGGATGTTAATCAGTCCCGGAGCAACCCAGCCCCTCCTGCCTGCATTTCTCCATCACAAGAAACAAACAGATGTGTTTAGCCTGAATTAGCTGGTTTAGTTTGGGAGGGCAATCCCAATCTCACTGCATCCTGTTCCCCCCTGAGCCTAAACAGAAAGCTCTGCAAAACACACATTTTCTTTGGTGAGGAGGTTTCTCCTCTCCCCCATCACTTGCTTCCAAATTCATCAAGCCCCGCAGAGACGTGAGCGGAGCTCTGCAGCTGGAGGGCTAACATCTCAGCTCTTCCAAATAAATAGAAAATGACCCAGTTTCTTTATTTTTCTCTTCTCCCAAAGTTCAGACACCCAAAAGATGAGATGGTAAAGTGGAAGCCACAAATAGATTTCATGAGTTGGGAGATGAAAGCAGGGGAAAAATGTCTTGGATACTGTGGCAGCACATCCTCCTCGAGGTTAGCTTTGGGTCTGACCCCAGCTCAAGTCCCATGTTGCCTACCAATTACTTAGGAAAGCTGCCATCCCCTGTCCAACCCCAAGGGCTCTGCTGGTCTTTGCCCCCAGATGCAGTGGGGTTTGGACCAGACAAGGTCCACGGCTGGCTGGTGCATGTGGGATGCTGGGTCGCTGGTCTGGTGCTCCAAGGAACATCTCAATGCCATAGCACTGGTTCACAGCCCCAGGCTCTGCTGGCAGTGCGTCTGGATGCACCTCAGCTTCCACCCGGGAATGGCTCAGCCCGCAGAAGCTCCTCTTTCTCTAGTTTGTTTGAATGATGCCAAGGGGGCTCATGTGGTCCGTGCACCCCTTGGGGACCAGGCTCTTCTGAAACAGGGTGGGAGCCTCCCCAGGGCTGCTCTCATCAGCCTTGTTCCAAAGTATTAAGGTGAGCAGCAGAAAGTGCCCAGTCTCGCACTATTCCTATCACGTCCCATCTGGAGACAGAAATCTGCCTGCTGGCTTCACAATTAAAATTGAAATGATTTGATTATGGGGCTTCATTAGTAAAAAACAAACACCAGACAGCCTTCTCTCCATCCCGCCCCAGCCGCTCCTCCCCGGGGCTGTTTTAGGTAAATCCCAGCCAGGATGCGGGCTGGGCACACAAAAGGGGTTCGTGTCTGTAGCTTGTAGCTATAGTTGGGTGCAGCCCAAAGGAGGCAAACTTTAGCCTCACAAATCACCACTTTCAAGTAGAGATGTCTCGGCTTGACTGCTTGATGGACTGCTGCCTGACAGCGGGTGTAGTGATGGCTTCAGCAGCAGGAGAAGTTTTCCCACACTCACACACCGTACTGGGGGGTCCCACAGCCTTTGGGGCTTCTGATTGACACTTTGGCTCCATTCCCTTCATTTCGAGTCTTTGCCATGGGGCCGTTTGCACCTTCACACCGACCTGGACTTGCCATTGCCAGGTCTGTTTTCCCTTCCCACAGCTGGCTCATCCTGCAGGGAATGGCTGAGCCAGCACGGAGCAGGCTGCCCGTGGTGTGTGCAGATGCTCGAGTCCCTGAGGCTGCGGCAGTTCTGGGGAAGTAATTCAATTAACACTTGGGGCATTGGGAACAGGCTGTGGAGGCGTCCGATGAAGGAGGGCTTGGGAATGCTGCTGGGTTAGAGTGCTGCTTGCCCCACTGCTCCCTGAGCCTGGTTTTCTCTAGCAGACAGGATGGCTCTGGGCAGTGGGGAGGTGAGGTGGGAATTAAGCAGCCTTTCTGCCTCCAGTGCATGATGCAAAGAGAGAGCTCTGGAGTGGCTCCTGATGCTGGACTAGTGGCCTCTGCTCCAGCAAAGAGCTGCCTTTGGAGTCTCCTCAGAGCTACAGTGGGGCCATGCCTCTGGTGAGCAGCCAGCAGAGCTGGGAGCTGGCCAAGGAGATGGAACCATGGTGCCTGCAGACTGGAGGCCAGGCTGTCTGGGGCTCAACAGCCCCTTTAGCCCTGCCTGTACAACAAGGGAAACCCAAGCATGAAGCTGTGGGGATGGGGGCTGCAGCCACAGGGCTCAGGCTGGCTCTGGAGCAGGACCAGCCATAGCAGCTCTGGCTGCGGCAGGGGACGATGGCAGAGCCCGGTGGCATGCAGGGATCACACACACAGCTTCTCCCTGCGGCGAGGGGAACCATCTGCTCATGCACGTGGGCATGAGCAGGGGTGAGCTCCAGATCCCCTGCGCGCAAAATGCCTCAAGGCAGAGATGCCTTTGCAGCCTTGGGGGGAGCAGCAGCACCCCAAAGATGCACCAAGGGTTGTGTTTGGGATGACTTAGAAGGGATGTGTTTGGCAAGCTGTTGCAGTCTCAAGTACTGCTGCAACAACCGGATGCAGCCACCCTGAGGACATAGGCATGAGGGCTGTGAGAGGAGAGCTGTGGCCATGGTGTCTGTCCCTGTGCTCTGACAGCAGGGTCTGGCTACGACAGTGGGGCTGAGCTGCAGGCAGGGTCACAGTGGGGTTAGTCCCCCCTGCCTGGGCAAGTGGCAGTGCTAACAGCATTGTTGTCCTACCCAGGCTTGCCTTGTGGGCTAAATCTTTAACTAGATCAAGGGTTTAACTTTATCAGTGGCTGGAAAAATGTGGCACCATTTCCTTGGGGCAAAGTATCTTGGTCCCTGCAGAGATCCCAGAGAAGGCTCTTTTTCCTGGGCCCCACTCAGCAGCTCCCTGGCACTCACATCTAGCCCTTCAGCATGGGGACCTGCAGGATGCTCTGGGGCAGGGAGCACCCCGTGCACAGCCTGGGCTCCCAGCTAGCCCCATCTCCCCCCCAAACCAGTGTTTGCACAGACCCAGGCAACTCCAGCACAGTGCTAGCATTGAGGAGCTGGCATTCCCCTTGTACCTGGGCATGGATTGCCCTTGCAGCAGGCAGCACAGGAGGAAAGCCACGGCCAGAGCAGAGACTTCTGTGTCCCCTCGAGGGGAGCCTCCCCGCTGGCACCACAGTCCCCCTGCCAGCTCCCCAGCCCTAGAAAGCGTCCTGCAGCCCAGAGCAGGGTGATGGATGATTGTTATTAAGGCTGCAGCCAGTTCCTGTGCACATCCAGGTGGCTCAGGAGCAATTAGTCACCCACCAGCAAGGGGGGGCCAGGTTGCCCCTCTGTCCCTGCCAAGACGGGAGGCGTTTGCCACCCAAGCGAGGGTCCAAGGTGCTCCTGGTGCAGCCAGAGGGAGCCCTGTCTCCTCATGGGCTCTATCTGATGGGCACACTCCCCACCAGCCCTGCCTGGGAAAGGGCCGGGGTGGCTGCGCCAGGGGGGCGGCGTTGGGACCCGAGCTGGCTCCTGCACCCCAGGGCATCTGATTCAGGGGAAGGAAGAAGGTTTGCAGCCCCCAACCCCGTGGCAGAGGTTTACCCCCATCAAGGGTGTTGCATGCTATGGGGTGGGCACAACGTTGGGGCTGAGGAGAAGGATTCTCATCCCTGGGATGGTGGGACCCTGCACAGTGGTCCTATAGTGCCATGCCAGGTACAGCTCCAGCCAGAGGCTCATCTGGCAGTGCCACGACAGCAGGGACCTTGGCAACAGCCGGCTGCCGGCCAGG
>NW_009929976.1:687-3071 GCF_000696875.1 Nestor notabilis | reverse complement strand
GCTGCTCGCAGTGGGGCTCAGCCCTCCCGCAGGCTGTGCAGCACCGCGCTGGTCACGGCTGGCAGCACAGTGAGCGGGGCAGGCATGGGCTGCCAGGGGCTGCTTCTTGTAGGCCACGCTGTTCCCACACACGGACGGGTGCTTGGGGACAGTGGTGGTGAACTGGAGTACCATGCCTGCAAGCATGGCTCTTCTTGGCTGGCTGTGCCCTTCAGCTCCTGCTGGATTCCCCCCACTCCCTTTCTTCCCTGCCTACTGCATCCCTGCTGCACCCCTATTTGCTTCTGGCACCACTTGGTGGGTGCATAAGTCTGGGTGAGGGGCTTCCCTGGCTGCCGCTTTGCCCTCAGACCTGGGTGCCCCAGCAGAGCCAGTGGGCACATTGACATCAGGGCATGCATTCATCCTCCTGCAGCCTCCTTTGGAGCTCCGCGCGCTGCCCATGTCCCCAGAGACCAGCATGCCCAGCGGGGCAGGGAAGAGCCGAGTGTGAGCTGCCACCATCCTGCTCTTCGGCATACGGCCGGGCTGGCACCCTGCACCGCAGGGACACGGCCGTGCTCTATCACACCCCGCGGGTGGATGTTATCCAAGTGCCTGCATGTCCAGGATATGAATCAGCCGGGACAGGAGCGCAGCAGCCGCTCCTGGACAACCCGAGCTGCTGGCACACTGCTCCTGCAGCCAGGCTGCGCCATTGCCAGACCCTGTGCGTGTCGGTGGGCAGGTTGCAGGCAGCAGCACCCGGCTCCGCTGCCACCTTACAGATTAGCCCCGGGCATGGCATGGGATGTATTTCCCACCCCCTTCATGGCTCTGCTCCTGTGGTGCCAAGCCACGGCACAGTGGCACCCGATGCCTAACCTTGACCTGACCTCCTGGCGAGGAGCCGTCCCCAAGCATGTTCCACCGGGCCAGCCAGAGCATTCCTCCAGGGAGAGCCTGTCCTCACTGGCTATTTAAAGGCACACTTGTGCCCTTTATCCCCCTCGTATTTAGGCTGGAAGAGCCACGTACCTTCTGGTAAGGGGTCACTTCCAGGCATGGGGCAGCAGTGGGTGCAATGAGATTGGGTGAAGTCACTGAGAAGTGGGGGATGTTGGCACTCCAATTCCTGCAGCCAAGCACTAGGCCATGTCCTGGGGATTGGCCCCATGAGGAAGGTCCCACGGCCATCGAGGTGAGCAGCAGGACTAGTGGGTACAGCAGAGCCCAGCTCACCCCTTCGGGTCCAGACTAAAGGAGCCACACGAGCTCATTTCCCTCTTCCTAATGGGATGTCAACAGAGAGCTCCAGCCACCTCTGGGACCTCGGGGTAGGCAGAACAATGGTTCCACCACTGCTGGGCAGGCTGCTGGTGCTGGCAGGCTCAGCACCGCACTACAGAACCTCTTGGCACCTTGGCTGCAACCAGCTTGGAGCACAACCGTGTTATCTGGCACTGGGCAGCCAGCTGGCGCCTGACACAATCAGCATGTCCCTGGTGTGCTGCCTCCTCCTGCAGAGCCTGGTGTGTGGCTCACGTCCGTCTCTTGGTGGATGTGCATGGGCTGTTTCCACCTTGCCCTTCATGCCTGTCAGCCCTGGCAAGCGCTGGTAGATGGACATTGGACAGGTAGAGTGGGGACCCAGGAGAGGCAGTGGGGGTCTGGGACGCCTCACACAGCCTGTACCCATCGTGCCTGCTGCAGGCAGGGCAAAGAGCTCCTTCTGGCCGCACTGGCAGCACTGCCTGTGGCTGGAGGGAGGGAAGGAGGAGCTGTTGTTTCAGAACACATGAAATCCAGAGTCCTGATGAGTGGGATAGAGAACACCCAACCGGTTTTATAAGTCGCCTATCACATCCTGCCCGCCCCAGGTCTCCTTCCAGCAGGCAGATCAGGGCTCAGGCAGCAGCAGTTTCTCAGCTCTCCTTGTCCTGCCGTCACCTTCCACCCGCCGAAGGGTCCCTGGCACCCGCGCGCGAAGGTTCCCTGGCCCCCGCGGCTGCGGAGTGGGCCCTCCTCCAGCCGCTGCCTCCTGCACTGGCGCAGGGCTGATTGCACCTGCACCCCACTGCGCAAGCAGGAAGGTGACTCGGAGGGAAATCCGACCTGATGTGAGTTGATTAAGAACGGAAAAGTCTGCGGGAGCCATCAGCAGCGAGCTGGAGGTGTGAGCCTCAGAAACACAGCCCCTGCACAGCAGCCCTCGTCCCCACAGCCTGCCTTTCTGTCCCGAGGAGCGCGTCGAGGCTGGGACCATACCCAGGCAATGTCCCTGCTCCAGCACTGCTGTCCCCTCACAGGTTTCTCATGGGTCAGCATTTGCTCGGGGCTTGCTACCACCCGGGCAGAGGTACCAAACCCCAGCAGATAAAGCCCCAGGACTCAGCAGGTAAAAC
>NW_009929976.1:0-359 GCF_000696875.1 Nestor notabilis | reverse complement strand
GTCGAAGGGACCCAAAGGCAGCGGGACGATGCCAAGCTGCTGCACCAGCTGTGCCTCCTTGCCCCACTGCCTGCGGGGGGTGAGGGGTGGGCAGTATGGCACCCTGGTTGCAGGGCTGCAAGCGGGAGCTCCCGAATTTCCCTCTGACACCATGTCGGCACTACAGCGGACATAGCTCCCTGCCCTGAGCACCATCAGCATCGTGTAACAGCACAGCACCAGAGCAAGCCATGGGGAAACGGATGTACAGAGCTGGGACGCCCCAGGCAGTGTGGGAGGCAGTGCTGTCTTCATCCCCAGACCGAGCCTGAGGTCAGGAACGGACCAACACAAGCCGGCTCTCTCAAAAACCTCTCCCA
>NW_009929975.1:677-1130 GCF_000696875.1 Nestor notabilis | reverse complement strand
CGCAGATAGGATTCAGGGATTAGAGCAGCTTAGGGAGCAGGGTTTTTCCAAGCGGCAGATGGTGCTGGATGGAGCCCAGGGTGAGGTTAGCAGGGTGGGAAGCAGGTCCCTGAGCAGCCCTGGGCAGAGCAAGGGAAAATCAGGCAGCAGCAGGGAGGAGGAGGATTTCTGCCCAGCCTGTTTCCGGACAGGAGCAGGAGGGAGGGATGGAGGCCGGATCCGTCCCCAGCTCCCAGGCACGCTGGGTGCCAGCAAGGACATCACATGCTGAGGCCCAGAGCTGGTCACAACCAGTGACAGCAGCAGCTCTTACACCCTGCATCCCTTGGGAAGGATCCCTGATGTCCCAGCCAGGCTGGGAGCTCGCAGTCATGGGATGGGATGTGGCTCCATCCCAAATCGCACGGTGGGATTTGGTCCTTCAGTTGCACATGTCCCCCTGTCCCCAAGCAC
>NW_009929975.1:0-213 GCF_000696875.1 Nestor notabilis | reverse complement strand
GAGGTTAGTTGGCCATGGAGAAGAATCCGACCTGCACCATCCCTGTCTGGGATCAGTCCCGTGGCTCCCAAAGGGATTCGGGGTGGGAGCTGAGGGTGTACGTGGGGAAGCCCAGCTGACGGCTGGGAATTCACCAGGGAAAAGCAGGACCCAGGCAGGAACCCCTTGTGCATCCCCGGGATGCAGGACCCCAGCCCACCCTGGCTGCTCCAT
>NW_009929974.1:51969-58944 GCF_000696875.1 Nestor notabilis | reverse complement strand
AAATATTAAATATTAATATAAAGAATATTATTTTTGCTGCCTTCCATGATGAGGTGTGTACAGATAATAACATGTGGCCAAGTCCAGAATGCCTCTTAATGCCTCAAGGGCTGGCTGCACCAAGGCTCTCTGACCATTCCTTGGTGGGCTTTGCAGCCCAGAAGATGGCTTTGTGCAGAGTTGCTCGGCAACCTTTACAGTTTTTGGAGAAGCAGTCATCATCTCTGAGGAACAATGAAGTACAAACTAGGAAGTTACTAGGCTTTCACATTACAAGCCATTACAAGCCAGCACAAGTGTTGTGAATAGAGTTGACTGTATAATCACAACTGAGCTGTTTATTCTCAGTTTAATACATTTTTTTCAACTAACATATTTGACAAGACCTTATTTTCACTTTCTTCATAGAAGTCAGGGGGCAGATATGCAATTAATGCTTCCAAAACCCTTTGAAATCCTCAAATGAAAAGAGGGAAATACAATTATTGTTAATAAAATATCAAACATCATAGTGGTGTACTTCAAAACTACAAGAAAAATATCAAAGAAAGAGGAAGGCTTTCAGAAGGTTGCTAGCCAATTCTGTCCACATCCATTTCATCTCTGTGACTAATTCTAATCACTCCCAAGGAGTACTCTTTCAATACAATATACATGCAGGCAGCATGCCTTTATCAGAAATGCTGAATAACCTCCTGTTTTTCTAGTTCCTTAGTTAAGAAGCATAAGGAAAAGACACATTTAAAGGGAGTTTTTATCTCTGCCCTCTTTGAAGAAGAAAGTAACTAGTGCTTTGGAGAACAGCACAAGTAGATAGTAGGACAATATGACCCTAGCTCAGCACATTCTTTAGTAAGCCTCAAAACCAGCAAGCTTGATCTGCACAAAATCAACCGCATCATTTATTTAAAGAGTAAGAGTATGGCTGTCAATAGGAAGATGAATGGCTATGGAACTTAATGTTGCAGACAACAGTAAGAGAAACAAGTGAGTTTAGAGGTCAACACTGATGTGGTTTGGAAGAGGAAAAAGCTCTAAAAAGCTTAGTGCCGGTTCATCATCTGTTCCACCTTCACTTCATGCTGGCTTTTGCTTACAGGTGTATGAATACAAAAGCTCACACCAAGAGGAAAATACTCGTAGAAAAACATATATGAAAAGAAATAACATTTTCTGGTTTTCATGTATTTTTACCAGGCACATTTATGAGAACTTCTCCAGATCATGGGGTGGTTTCTGGGAGGAAAAGGGAGAAAGCATGTTTCTAAAGATGGCAGCTCCTCTCAAGAGAAGAAGCTAAAAGCCATTTGGAAGGTAAAATTCACACACCATCTTCTCGGCTGAGCATTTCAGCAGAGCTTTTCTCTACCATTCCATCAGCCACTGGATTTTTTTCATAACAATTTCACATTCATGTGACAAGGTCCTGACTTAGGTGCTTTCCATCCTGAAGGACATGCAATACTTCTATATATACTTTCTCATAAATTGTCTCTGCATATACAATTCAGCCCAGTTTAACTTTTAAAGTTTTACCTTTTCACCTGTTGGCAGTAAGGACTGTTCAGAGATAGTTCAGAACTGCCACAAAAGGCTAGTTCAACTTCTCTGCAGATAAATAGACAAAAAATACCTTCTCGTAATCATTTGCCCATGATAACAGGTAGAATAAGATGTAACATGCAAACCTCCCAAAAAAGGAAGAAAGCAATCCAGTTTGCTATCTATTACTCTCACATTCTTCAAATACATAGCAGTATTGTGATTATAGAGCTAACATAGAATCATAGAATAGTTAGGGTTGGAAAGCACGTCACGATCATCTAGTTCCAACCCCCTAATGCCTCACATCAGGCCACATTGCCCAAGACTCTGTCCAACCTGCCCTTGAACATCTGTAACAAAACAATCAAGCAAAGATTACAACAGTCTCCCAGATGAAGGAATTGAGGTTGAGGTTCACACTGTGTGCAGGTTTCAAACCAAATAGTTTCTCACAGCCCATAAAACTATAGCCTTTGTTCCAGTCAAGACATTTGTTGTGGAAGCCAATAATAAGGCATGTGCAAAATCATAATCAGTATTTTAACAGGGTAACCAGGGAACCGGCACTGAACCATTTCAATTTGCTTTGGGCAAGACATGACACCTGAGGAAAACAGCTCTCAAAACTAGCAAGCAATTTGAGGTAAACCCTAGGGGGTGAGTAGATCTAGATGTATATCTGGAAAAAAAAGTGAGTGACCTCAAACCCTGATAATGAGACCCAAAAAGTTAATGAAATCAAAAGCATAACCTTTCAGTGAGGGTGGAGGAACATGCTGACACAGCTGGAGAGACTCATGTAACACAGTGAATTCTTTGGTGAGTGTCAAAGGTCACACCCATATGGAGATTAAAGTCCCCTGGAATAAGTAACATAGGTGACCTTAGATCAGACACAAGCACTCCAAGAAACGAAGCATTAAATCTGAGCAGTCAACAAATCAAACCAGCCAAGACCAAAGTAGGGGCTGTAAATGGGGGAGGGAGGAGGGAAAAGTTGCTGTAAATGAAAAGAAAGGTGGAAGAAGAGTGACCTGGAAGCAAAAATAAATTAAAACATGAGTGTCTCTACCTGCTGAAGTTAATCAATAAGGACTGTCTTTCTGCCAGGTAGTAATATTCATCCTGGTTCAAGTACACGACACTTGTACAAATGAAATCTAACATGAAAGACCTCAGAGTAAAGTGATGCTAACAATTTCCTGCAGGAAACTTTCCACGATGTGGCTGGTTTAGGTGAGGCAGAGAAGAAAATACAAGGGAGAGATTTGGTTTTCCATCATAAATTGTAGCAATAAGCAATATTGCCTCTTAATACAGAAGTATTTCCCACATGTCCCATTAACATTCACTCTTGCTACTTATATGTGGACTACTCTTTTTCTCTCATGTGTTCCTTCCTTCACAAATTTATAATGAGGGAAAGGGAAAAAGAATTAAACCAGTTTCCTAGAATTTTCTACTTGCCTGAAGAGAGCAGGTAAACACACACATATAGTCCAGGCTTATGATTATTCACCAGTTTGTACTCGTACAGCTTAGTACTTCGTATCTATGGCATGATGCAAGTTTCTTTAATGTTATCATGAACTTTTAATAAAGAAAAAAAGACAGAAAACCTCTAAAGTTTGTCTCACATGTACAAATTAATAAATGCAAAATAAATTTCAAGGTTTAGGCCTTGTGCCCTTCTGAGCATTCCTCCATCACCTGAAATAAATAACTACCATTTGGGGCTTAGCTGTGTAGAACAAATATTTGTGATCTACTAAATATCAGAGGTATTTAGTTCAAGGTTATTCATCAGACAAGAATGGTGTTTGTTTAGAGAACGTGAAACAGCAATTGTCATCTAAGTCATTAGGCTCTGCAGATTAAGTAAATGACAGTTGCCAGAAAACAGAGGTAGACGCTTGGAAAAGAAGCTTTTTCTTAATTTCAAGTGAAAATTGAATTCTCATGCTCAGGTGCAATGGGGTAGAACTGAGGAGGGCAACCAAACAAACTTCTACTCTCTTCCATTTCAGTACTCAAAACAGCCCAGATTTACAAGGTATGAAGAACTTCTGCTTTTATAGGGTTTATTTTTTAAATGCAAAAGTGTGTTTCCCTCTTCAAATGAAATTACTTTAATGGGATTGTAAAGTAATAGGACTGTGCCCAACTTCAGCAGTTAGAGGTAGGCAGATGAGTAATTACTCGTTAGTTAACTCTTATTTGAGAATCTGCTCAAGAAAGATCCAGAAATAGCTGTCGTCATTAAAAGGTTATGGTTTGTGAGAGTCTTTTTGGGTGTCCTGTTTGACAGTCTTAATTTAAAAGACTGAGTTTGGCAGTGAATCTCTCTTTCCATTAATTGCTCTGTGTTTATTAAAGTCATTCAGTAGTATTTTTTGCTACTATGAGAATCGTCTTTTGCAAAAAAAACCCCAGTACCAGGGAATAAGACTGCAAATTGGAATGATCCACTTCATTGCTGAAGTGAGATGAAATTTTCATGCAATGGGCAAATCAGGCAAATGGAATTTCGAGGAACGTTACAAGCAATCAGATCAGTTAATGCACTGGGCATGAGGCCATCGGCTCCTCAGCTGGTCTTTCATCCCAGGAAAAGCCCCTACGTCTTGATCACCACTGATTAATTATTTTCAGAGTTTGCCTCATTTTATATCAGGTTTTATATAGCTATAATGGTTATCTTGGGTTTATTCCTATGCAATGGACAAGAAAAGCATTGCAGCAGTCCAAGTATAAGATCCAGCTGCCAGTTAAGCAATAACAGGTCATAAAACTAAATTGCACAAATGCATTTTTAATTCTGAGTGGCATGAGGACTTTTAAATGGTTTCAGTATGTGCAGTCTGTACCCAACCTGGCTGAACAGCTAATTGAACTTAGGCTATTTTAACTATTATATCCATAAGTGCAAAGCTTAAGTGAGGTTTCCAGCACGCCAACAGATATTTTTAGTCAGTATTTTTGAATGAGGGTTTTTTTAATGATATGGAAAAAAATAAATCTGCAGATTGCCCACCATTTTATGCCACACTGTAACAGTGGAAGAGACAAGAAGAGACACCATCAACTAAAATGGGAATCAGAACCTGATAACAATTTCCCATAGGCCCACACTATAACTCGTGACCCTGACTTACACTAGTAATAAACTAATGTGAGAATTCAGAAGTTGCGAGGGTCTGTACATTTGCTGTTTCATATTGATGACTGCTTTTCAAAACTCCACCATTAATACTTCTTTTTCTATTCAAGGTTCTGCAGATCTCTTGAACCTCCCAACTTTCCCTTTTAAATCTTCTTTTCCTAAGAATAAAGGTGCAAATCTAAAAGTTTTACAGTGCAGTTGCAGGCGGTAGCACAACAAAATCCCAGAGAGGTACAATTCAGTGAGCCAGATATGGAGATCTGTGCTCACTAACTAGGTGCATTCACAAAAGGGTGCTGACACAACACTCATCTTATGCTGATCTTTCACCTTATTTCCACTGTATTATTTATACTATGAACCATATGATCCTATGCAGCAAAAGCCCTTTTTTTGCAGTCAGTGTACTGCTTGTTCTACACAAATGTGACTTTTTCCATTAGGCAGCTATCAACCATATATTTCACTTAGGCTTACAATGCGAGTTGCTACAAAAAGCTGTATGAATCAGTAAAAATATTGTTGACAGACCCTTCTCAGAAATGGAAGAACTAAAGGTTAAGACATTCTTTTCCTGTTCCACAGATCCCCTTCTAAGCATCCAAGAATCCAACCCTCTTCCATTATTATTAAAATGGATAGTCCTTGACAATGATTAAGTAGATTTTCCATTTTAATTAAGCCATTCAGCTTGAAGTGAAAAATTAATATATAACTTTAAAATGGTATGGAGGCTACTGTACCCTGTAACTTGTACAACAGCAACAAACTGGAGAGTAACATCAAAAGCCTCCCTCCACACCATGTCTTGGCTTTGGCAGAAAGAGACTACAACTCTGGAAGAAAGTCCGACGGTTTAATCCAAGAATCATATTCAAGCCTCACTGTCATCATTCAAAGGACTAAGAAGGCTCTTGATTCTTGCAGACTATTGTATTTGGAAGGGGGTTTTCTAACATGAGATAGAAATCTGCTCCCTGATAACAGAGCACATTTATATCGTGAGGTAGCAGCTGCAATAACAGCATTGCCCTACACCTGTATATAACAGTCACCGGCTCAGCCCCAGTGCACTTGACAAAGTGTATTTGGATTGGAGCTCAAAGGAGTTAGAATTGAAGGGGAAGTCTCATATTCCCAGGGGCTTTTAGATGTTCAGTTCTTATGTTGGCAATGAAATTTATTTGAAATTATTGGAAATGAGATGTTTAAACAGCAGGAAAACACCTGGATCTTGGCCAAAAAACAAAATCTGAAGAGGTCAGCCTGCAAAGGGGACATCCTTCAGTCACTGCAGAATGGAGGGTTTTTAGCTGGAACACACCATGGCTGGGCAAGTTGGAGAAACGATGTAGTGAAATTGTCTTTCGGAAGTATCCCAGCTATCTTGTTAGATTTGACAAACTTTTACTCTTACTAGAAAACAACGGGCTTCCTCACCTGGTGAATTGTGCCTTGGCCCTAATGAGACTATCAGCAAATGCAGAGATGAATTACAAGTCATTAAGGAGGCAAAGCATAAAAAAGAGCTGCAGGAAAGGTTATAGCAACAAGGGTGAATGAAGAAGAGCACATGTCCTGTCACAACTACTGCAGATGTGAAGGAAACAACCAGGGGAGAGAAGCAGATGTTCCTGATAAAGCTGTGCAAATTTGATGTCTGCTTTCAAGGATAACAGAGCAGCCATAGCTGGCAGGAGAGGGCACGGCATTAACTTACACAGTGCTGGTTGGACTCCCCCAAGAGCCATTTACTTTAACAGCAGTGCTTCACCATTTCCTCTCTCTGAGCAAGTTTAAAGGTGACCTGGTACATTTGTCATTAGTTCCACTATCTTTCCATAGAGATGGCACTTTAATTAAAAACACTGGGTTTTTCCTCTTGCAGTGTTCACATTACAAAGGGGAAACTTTTAAAATGTTTCTTCTGATAATATTCTCCAAAACAATGTCAAAACAACAGTTGTTTTTATTTTTCTTACCTTTGACTAACTCGCTAGAAAACAGTTTCTGCTAGTGTGGCTTGCAAGGTAAGTTATCATAATAGTAGCTAACTTTAAAAATCCATGGATGTTGTCAGATATATAGCATCTGGTAGTTCTGGTATTTGCTTTAACTCCGTGTTCCACCAGCGACAGGGTGGGAATGACCAACAGGCATTGCTCATGACAGCTGTTCTACAGAGCAGCAGCAGCTTCATAAAGGCGGATTACTCTGCAAGACCTTTTCTTGAAGGTGCTGAGAACCCAAGAAAGTCAGTTTAATCT
>NW_009929974.1:49234-51938 GCF_000696875.1 Nestor notabilis | reverse complement strand
AGCAGGAATCAGTGACAACTTCATTAGTGTCACATTAGTGCATGGTCAATAATGGGCTATGAACTCCTTCACAGTCTATATGACATGCTTGCACCCTGCTTGGATCAGTCATGGAAAAAAGACAGAATTATACACATGCCTGTTTGACTCCTGTTATTTTCAGAGTTTCCTAGGACACTGCATAGTTGGAGTACCTCCCTTACCCTGTTCTTTGACTAGCCTCTCCTTTAAACACGAACTCCTCTGCTGCCTCCCCCTGCTGACATCTCTCCAGTGCCCACACCGTTGATCTCATGTCTGACAGCATCATCGCTGCCAAGCTGGTAGTCCTCAGCAGCAGTGAAACTGGCTAGAATCACATTAATCTCACCCAGTCAGATCAACACAAGAGAACAGCAGAAATTCTGCCTCCTATCTAGAGGAAGGGAAGGAGATAGCCAGAAAGAAAGCCACAGCAATTTTTCTCAGGTGGATATGTACTTACTAACAACCCTGAGATCTCCAACTAATTTCACACTAACCACCTGCCTGATGGCACTTCCAAATGCTACCAGGCAGATATGGATTAGAAACAATAACCTTGAGGTGAAAGGCTCTGTATCTCATTACTAATCCATTGAGGTTTCCTGTTCTCATGTGATTGCATCTTGTAATTATTTACAAGTGCCTCTTTCAAGCAGAAGAAATTACAAGACTTTCTTTAGAGTGACTATGCACCTTTGGAGCATGCAGACCTGACCATCTGAGATTAAGCAATACAATTAACATATTTGTTTCTGCACTACCAATTCCATGAAGAGAACTCAATTGTCAGCACGCTAACGGTCCTGGCTAATCCAGTTTAATTCCAGCTTGGCAAACAGAACATTTAAGAAGAGTAATTCACACACCCGGGCTGCTATGCCATACTTTCTTTAATGAAATAGTCTGAACCTATATTTCTGCATTAATAACAATCTGAGTTTTGCCTTAAAAATATTACAAAATTTTTTGTTAGGTACCAGGCCTGACATTATTCAGCATGAAAATGCTGACAAAGAAATGTCTTTTCAAAAGCCTTCTTGGCACTTTATATATGATTCACTGCCTGCAAGCTTCCTGTTTAAATACTTCTAACCAAGTAATGTAATCTCCACTCATGTACGACGTATGAAATAAGGGGAAATTTTAATTGAGGTCTCCAACAAGTTGCTTCTGATAACGTAAAAATAACAATATATAAGGAAAAATTTCGTTTCATTTTTGGGCAAAGGTTAAGGGAGAGGCAAAAGAGAAGGAAGATTTAAAAGATTCTAGAATGAGTATGAAAGAGTTATTGGATTTAAAACAATAAAATAAAGCAAAAGATATTCTGCTGTGAATGACTGACTGTGGTAAGGAAGGGTACATCGAGGATGAATATTTTTATTCATTCTGAAACTGGTGGCAGATGGCCTGAGGTTATTATAAATATGTACATTTTGTAAGTGGCTTTAGGTGAGAAGGTATCGGTCTTCAGCAACATAACCCCCTAAAGAGTTCATTTATAAACAAGAAAGCAGGTTCTTCACTATCAAATTCAAAGCACCCTGTGCTGAGAAGCTGAAGAATAATGATCTATTTTTAATCACAACAACTCAAAACTACATAGCAAGCTAGACCAACGAGCTGGCAGTCAACACACTCAGAATTTGCTCTGGCTCTATACAGAATATCCCTAACTCCAAGTTACACAAAGTATTGGTTTACAAGAATCATCACCAGAAAGACTTAGACCTTCAGACATGGCCTTAAAAAGCGTTTGACGCTTGACTTAATACAGCCTACTTTTAGTGGAAGAAATTTGCCATGCAAGTTCAGTAAAAAAGCAGAGAAGCAGCAGAACATACACTCGTTCTAGCACTTACACATGGGGTGACTAAATCCCACATTTCACTTTTCTTCAGGGTCTATTTTAACTCCTAACACATCCTAGTGACAAGAGCCGAACAACTGAACCATCACAAGGATGCAGGCAAACGCAATTCCCCCAAGTACCATGACAACTCCAAGAAAGCAAGCATCCACAAGAGAGTCGCTGAGCCATGCATTCTGCATTGGTTGTGGATGGGATACTGGAAGCGTGACAGTTCTCACAAGGACTTTGTTGCCTTTGCATAGAGCCCTCTCAGGCCACAGCACATTGTATTTTGATGCTCCCAGCTGGCACATGATACTCAGCATTAAAACTTGGAGAAGTTTTCAAGTACAGCTTCCAAACTGACTGCAACAGTTAAACACCTGAAGGACTGAATCACTGTATTTAGTATAAATTTCACTCCCTTCCTGAGCGTTAGTAGAAGTACCTTAAATATCAACAGTAAAAATCTCAGACCAACAACACCCTCTTGTTAGCTACAAAGGTTGCCCTTTATCCCTCCTCTTGAAATCTATTCAAGATTGGACTGGGGTGGGTTCGTTTCCAAGGTGTCCTGGCTTCACATTCATTCTTGAACACAGGCAAGGCATTGACAGCACTGAAAGGCCACCTATAGGTATCTCTTACAATCAAATGAACAACGGGGTGTGTCAAAGGAAGAACTCAGCTACCCTCCTACTGAGAGTTATTCCGGCTTTCAGTTTGTACTCATTAAATTTTGCTAACTATTAGACATGAAATCAGACATGTTATTTGGCAACAGACTTGACAGCTACTTTCAATGGATTAGAAAAACCAGCAACATTT
>NW_009929974.1:20962-49203 GCF_000696875.1 Nestor notabilis | reverse complement strand
CCTGCAGGAATGCATTTTGCAGTCTGAAATTAAAAGGCACAGCCATAACTCAGTTTTCCTTTTTTTATTTATTTAAAGTCATTGACGTTTTATCAGGAACTTTGGTAATAAATTGTTATTTAAAAAACACTGAAATTGGGTAAGAGAGAATAGATTTCTATTTCTTTCAATGTTCCTGTCGATTTAAATCAGAGAGATCTTTTTTAATGAACTTTTTACATGTCCATCAAATCGGTAAAAAATCCAGTAGAAAAGAGGAAAAGTCTGTTAATGTAGACCCCATAAAGCCTGAAAATACTACATGAAAGAACAGTCATATTTATTCATTAAGTGTCTATTAAAAAATTGGGACTTACTTCTTTAGAGGAATTTCTCACACATCCTTCCTAATACTAGAGAGAATAGTGTTATGACTGATCGTGATTCACTGTTTAAAAACAGGTAAATTTCAGACTAGAGGTGGATGGACATTACTGGGGTGAATAGATCCTATGCAGAGATTCAACCTGCTGCCAGTCCAACACATCATCCTTTGTTAGCTTTCAAGTAATTTTAAGCATTTGGATAGAGATAGATTATTAGATAATTTATGTTTCAAGGCACACAGACAATTTATGGAGACTTACTCTTAGAAGCATAAAACATCTTTCTTTGCAGGATTCTGTAAATGTCTTGTCCAGAAACCTTTATGCTACAAAGTTGATGCTTTTACTGGACCTGAAGAATGGGGTGTCTCTCAGCTGCCACCTCAGACCACAGAACAACATGCAAAGTGCTGAATCAAAATCTTTACATGAGAACCTGTAGCAAGGAGTGACCAGTTTCCAGCTACAAGCAAAGAGAAAACACATAGTCTGGCTGCTTTTAGTAAGCAATTAGGTCTTGGGTGTAAAAGTAAATACAAGGTGGCTTATGTCTTATCTTCATGGGACTGAGCCAAGACAGGCAATTAGGCAAAATGAGAATGGACTCCGTGAAACAATTTGTTATTTGTTTACTATACAGTATCATCTAATAGAGACTCCACAGAAACAAAATCCCTTCCTGGAGGTCTTTGCTTTGCTCATAACTTATTACCCTAGAGACAAGAGATATCGTTGATGCTATTTTAATCCACTAAGCTGCCTTTGCTCAGCTATATAGCAAGTCTTATAAAACTCCACTGTGTACAAAGAAAAATCTTCTCTCTCCTGGTAAGAAGACCTTGAACTTGAAGGGTTGAATCTATAGCAAGGCAGGTTAAGGCAAAATGTCTAGTCATAATAGTAGTGCAGGATAATGCCTTATATTTTCAAATTCTAGGTTTTGCTGTACTGTGTTAGTGCACATCCAGCAGCTCTTGTCACCAGTAATTACTATCCCACAGCAGCGACATAAAAATACTCTCCAATTAACTAATTTCATTTTGACAGTTTTGGAAACAGAAGAGGAGAAATACTGATGTCTCCAAACCACAGTCAGCAGCTGACACACATCTTCTTTCTACCTAAAGAGACTGCTGTCAAATGAATTGCTTATAAAGGTATTTGAGGTGGTTCTATACAATACAGCAGGGATGCATTGCAGAGCCTTCTGCAAGCGTTTATTCTTGGGGTACTATTAAGATTGGTACAAGTGAAAAATAGACCTTGGTGGCAAGAAATGACAACTAGAGAAAATTATTATTTATAGATGGCCGGTATTTTAAAGGCTAAAGGAATTTTGAGAATAGTAATTGCCTCTAAAAAATAAAGCAAACCTTGACTTTTTCAGCAATATGCACTAAATATTTAATAAGGGAACCTGGAGCTCAGAAAGGTTTAAGACACTGTGTTAGGATATTGAATAAGCTCCTCCAGTAAGCTTCTAAATATGTATAGTTAAACACTACCTAGTTTATTTTAATTATTTAACAGAGACTGAAGGAGGTTAATGTGACCCAGTGGACTTGTTTATGTTGAAAACTATTGCCTCTCCTTACTCAAAAATCTGCATGCTGAGCTGCATCATAGCACAGAGTTACAAGGGAGCAATAAGGAATAGAGGTATACAACTGCTTGCTAACATCCAAATGATAGCAGTTTTACCAGGACAGTGTCTGCATGAAGGCAGAGGTAATGAAAAAAAAAAGTCAGGCCCATTGACTTCATTGGCATCACTGGAAAATCTAATACATGTAGGAAAAGCGCATAGTTGAGAACACCCTTGACGAATGGGGATATTGCTAGCTTCCAAAATTCAGGTTTAGAAATATAAAAATCCCCATTGTCTACCATGCAGCTCACAAATCATAACTGCTATTTGTCCTCCTCTCTCTTCAGACCACAGATGATGTGACACTTTGATCTTCAGCCTTGTCCCCCAGCTAATGCAAGCTAAGGCCCGGTGTGGTCACCTGGACATCTCTTCCTTAAAGAAACTAAAAGCTAGTCTTGCATAAGTGAAAAAGGGCTTGAGTTTCATTTTTAACTAGTAGTTTATCAAAATAAATCTTGTTCAAAACCATTTGTTTTCACTTGTCCTCAGGAATGTAAGCACAAGGTGAGGCTTATGTGCCTTCTCATACATGGCATGAAAAACTTAAGTCTCGTGTACAGCATGAAATGCGAGTGAAAAACATGGCTTAGCTCTGCAACACCTCTGACTATTTCAGAGCAGTGTTCAGAGTCATCTTTTTGATTCTACAAACTAATATTTATACAACAAAAGTTGTTAAAGATGAAGGGAAAAGCTGCTGAGAGCAGAAGTCATGGGAATCCGAGAGGATCAGTTGGCAAAGCGGCGGTTTTGGAATTCAGTGCACTAATGGCATTACATGCTTTCAGAAGGGAACAAATAATGGAAATTTTATGCATGCATTTCCTAGAAATAAAGATTCTGCTGTGCTGGAGTACTCCTGCCAGCAGATCCATGCATGAAAGCAGCTTTGAGCTGCTCAACCATTGGAGACCTACTGACTTAAAACGCAGAATCCTGCCCTACGGCATGACAAACACTGTTACTTCAGCTTCTCAAGAGACCAGCCATAGTGTCTTGGCCTTTTCCCATTCAGTCTCTATCATCACCATCATCACCTTCTGTGCTGTTATAAACATGGATGACCCTGACATGTTCTAACTCAGAGCTCTGGCTGAGTGAAAGGTGGTATTTTTAAACACTTCCTGAGATCCACCTGCCTAAATTCCACAGCTATTCCATTTCCAGCATTTAAATAAGTTGGGGATTGAGCTTTGGGGTTTTGCCTTCTACAAAACAAAACTTCATGAAAATTACTAATTTCACAGTAAATATAACCTCATTTTCAAAGAAAGCTGAGGTAAAATGATTCCATAACCTCTAAGTATGATCAACATCATCTTCAACCACCTAAAATCTCAGTACTGGAGAAATCAGTGGGGCAGAAATAAAATAGGAAGCTCATCCACACAAGAACAACATTTAAAAATAATTAATGATTCAAATGTTTTATCTAAGAACAAACCCAGGAGGTACCAGAGTCTTTTTTTAGCCCCAGTCCCTAATAAAAATAGCACACTTAAGTCTTAATTTTGTTATCTTATTTTTCCTTTTCTGCAGGATTTTCATTACTGCTTTCCTTTAAAGCTCTCCCAAGACTCAGTTATGTGCCTGGAGAGCTTTTAAAGGAAAGAGCTTACTTGCCTGGCATCTCTTTCCAGCCTCTCTTAGCTCTAATTACAAGGTGAAGATTAAAAAGACAAATGAGTTTTGTCATTACATCCTTGGCTGTTGGAGAAAAAACAACCAACCAAACAAACAAAAAAGCCCACAACCAAACTCCCCCCCAAAAAAAAATCAGTGGAGCCTCCAACTTCAGGTAAAATGTTGAAATCAGCAGCTTGTAGTAGGAGGGGGGAGAAAGAAAAGATGAAATCCAATTTACAGAAAAATTTCACTACAAAGCTCCCATGCCTTGTGGCGCTCTTACTTGAGTACAAAGTTGTGCAGTGTGCAGGTGGCATAATTAGGTCACAGGGGGCAAGGCTTCTTAGAACTATTACATAAAGAAATCCATAACATTTCCCAAATTAGACTTCCTCCAGGTTTCAAGAAGGTTCGAAACGGCAACTCTGCAAGCAACCTGGGCCTTCCTGGCAACACATCACATTGCAGTTACATGATCTGGCTAACTAAATAGTTAATTTCCATCATTATTCTGTTCTCAACTTGCAATTATTTATGGGATCCTGCTAAACACACCTTATAACTTTGTCACTGAACATGAAACAAGATTAAAGAGATGGAATAGGCAAGCTGCCATTGGTGTTTCGCTGTCATATCAGGCTGAGGAGTGGCATTGCTCATATAATAAAAGCAATGTTAGACTTTACAAATAGGATTCCCATAGGTGTCTAAAAGGTGTTTTCAATGCTCCTGGGTCAATGACCTTTCCCACTCAGCATTTCTTGCTACTCACTCATAGGCTGCTATTTAATAATCAAAATCTGATGGAACAGTCAGTGACAGTTAGAGGGACTTTTTAGTCTCTCTTTCAGGGTTAGGAGGTGTTTGAAATGCAAGATGTACACATGGTTCCACTGCTGGAAAGCACTGTGAATTAAGCAGTCTCACTAAACACGGAAGATTCAGCCATCTCTTGTTCTCTGCTACAGTCACAGTTCCATTTACTCTGAAGCATTCCATAATTAATTCAGAACATGCTGGACTGTTGGATTGACAAGTATCATAATAACGCAAGAGCAAACGGAAACAGAAGAGACTAACTAAAGAGAAAGAAGGAACAACTTGCTCAGGACCAAAACCAAAGCATCATTCTTGCCACAAGCAGCTAATCCCAATACTTGGAACAAGACACCAACATAGGGATCTACTTAACAGCAGCCTTTTTACACAACTGTTACAACTACATAAGTCACCTCTTGATTATACTGTATAATTTTTTACTGATGGTACAGGAAACAATCCCAGTACACATATATTCTGTGCCCTTAAAATTCCCAAATTCCCCTTAAAATCCCCAATTTTGTATGGATTATCTCATGTGTCTTCGAGGTAGAGATGTCTTCTCTGTTGATCTTCCATCATCTGCCACCTGAGACATACACAGCACCACCCCCAAAGGGTCAATCCCAGAGCTAGATTAATATAGCTAACCAGTTACCTTCTCTGAATGACACAATTAACCCTAATTAAGAAATCTCTTTATTTCTAACAAATCCTTCTTTAAAGTGATTTTCCCTTTAGGCTTTTAAGCCAACCAGATAAATTCAACACGTGGGATAGTCAAGCAGCCTCAATTTCCACTGTGCAGCATCAGATGATGCACTCAGCCAGTGCACATGGCTTGTGTTGATAAGCTTCAAACAGGTTTGTGTCACTATATCTGCAAACAAGCTGAGAAGAAGGTGAACAAGCTGCCAAAATCTTGTTTCAGTCCAAGATTAAGGGCCACAACAGAGGTCAAGACTGCACCAGCTCCAAGCTACCTTTTTCCCCACATAATAATTTTCCTTACTTTATTATCTCCACATTCTTGCCTAGTACCATCACCAGGACCTGTGGCTCGATTAAGTCTCTTCTACATATTCAAAAGGAACTACTGTGGAATTACTGATAACAATCCAGTCACCGGATGTCACTGCTACAGCACTTATAAGCCCTGCTGCTCTGGGTAAGCAGTCTGTGTTTTGATCTCTACTTTCCTGCTTGCAATGAACAGCACTATCTTTAGTCTACCCACTTAACACCATATTCACCCCCTACTAAATACAAGTATTTCCTCTTAAGCTTAGAATCACCCCAAATGAAAGCAGGTGTGATATTTTAATTTCTGTGGGACTTTCTCATACTGCAGAGAGCCTTAATGGTACAAATCTCTTTTCTCATACTCTATAGACCTGACACAAAGATAGCTGAAAAATGTAGCACCGACACTAAGGTGAACTGTCCACACTTTCATCTTAAGGCATTGTTAGCCTTGGAGGCGAGCTGGATCCCATTTAAATTCTTGCACACATATAAAGTATTGTAGGTCTGAGCACCCAGAGTAAAATCATGACATTTAGTTAGGAAGCATGTTGTGTTTCTAAAGGTACAATGCTACACAAGATGTTGTTACAAATTTTAAGTAACATAATTTACTTTTTAAATAGACCCAAAAATTCAAACAATGCTTCAAGTAACATGAAGAACATGTGATTGCTCAAGGTCAAATCTAATCACAAAACCTGCTAAGATGGGGATCATTCTTTACGCAGTGGGAAATGTGTCTGCGCTATCTGGCGGTAAATACCTGCCCGTTTTAATTGCTGTTGATATAACATAATAAAAATAGGAAGGGAAATGCTCAGTCTCAGTTCTCTTTCCAGGCAAAGTTCTACCTGATGTTCGGCCAGCTGAGCTGGTCATGGCTGCAGTCTGACCCATACCAGGTACGGGGGCACATCACTTCCTCACTGGCCGACTCAGCCCCCTGGCCCTTTGAAGATCTAGTACAACAATCCACATTCTTGGACACTGTGAGAAGAGGACACTGAAGACCAAGCTGCATCTCTCCTGAATACACAGAAACAAATTACAGAGCAATAAGTAGAGAGAAAGTCACTTGAAAGCTGGGAGAATATATTCTAACTTGGACAGTCCCCTTATTTTACACAAAAAAGGGAATATATGGATACGTTCTGCTGCTGCCATCCAGTGGGGAGGTCGAGTAGAAAGCACTGGAGTAAAGATCGATGACTAACAAGGACTGAGCCTCAATCGCTGTCAGATTGATGCTTATGCTGCACCTTTCTGTCAATGCCATCCAAGACAAAAGTTTTCAGAGAAAGTAAAATAAAATAGGTGCTGAAAAAGAAACTGTTGTAACAGTCTGATCCTTCTGCACAAGGGCAAAAGAGGCACTCTGCTCCCTGGTTCATTCCTGGTGCTGCTTGTGAAATCACTCTGTGGACCTGATCCACTCCGATCCTGCAGCTGTTTAGCTGTTTTAAGATGCTGGAGCTGACAGAAGAATGATTGCACAAAGCTTTGTAACATTCAGGGTCTCAGCTTATAGCATCACAAATTTCAGGTCTTCAAACCTACAAATTTCCTTGCAGTTAAACTGGAAGTTCAGCAACTGCCTCACATAAACGCATTTGAAAAATGCTACTGGCTGCTACTCTGCAGTGATAAGTATCTAATACCTTGTCAAATCTGGCTTTAAAAGCCCATATCCACCTTGTTTCAGTACTTGAGAGCTCAGAATACAGATGTGCAGAGCAAAATGGGACTCCGATACTCTGCTATCTACTTAGCATGTCCTAACAGATAACGGAGGACCTCAGAATTCGTAAATGATAGCATAACATTTTCATTATCAACATCATTACTTGTGGATGATGAAGCAGAGGCAACGACAACAATTTAAAGCCAACTCAGATTGTCAGGGTAGAGTCTACAGGGCTATTTATGAAGAAGATAGATTTCTGATGCTAATAGAACTCAAGACATCAATACACAAGAACTCCTCCAGCAAATCAAAGAGAATGGGGAGAAAGCAGAGGGAAGTGGACTGACTTCAGACTCAGAGAGAGGAAAAGACAGAGTTTTCCTCAGTGGTCTGGCTCCACAGTCAGGACCCTGCTTTGTGAAACCATGAGATGCTACCGAGACTGACTCTTGATTATGTCCATATTTTCCACACCTTCATCATATTTTCTATAAAATTACTACAAAGAATATAAAATTATCATTTAATCAACAGCATCAAATCTCACTACACGGAGCTCTTCCAAACAGCAGTAGTGATGTAGCAGTCAACACAGAAGGGGACGATGTTTTCTTTTCAGTGCATGCAAGGAAGCAGGTGAACTGTGCCCATAAACATCATTTACCAGTACTGACATCTAGCTAAACCATCAGCAGAATGGAAAAATCATAATTCACATTTCATCTGGTTTGAGTACTGAGGTCTTATCCACATCAGCCTAACTCTTTGATTATCTTGACATTTCTATAGCAATCAGAAAAACTGACATATGTTGTCTTCCTTGCCCAGGTAGCCTTCCTGAAAAGCAGGATACAATCAGAGCCCATCTACTCTCCAGCAAGTCTTGGGTGCTAGAAATAGTATTCTACTGGAGTCACAGGAAGAACCTAGAGCTGCCCTGTGATTATGTGCTACACATTGCACCAGGTACCAAGTCAGATTTCTAAAAGAATCTGCAAGTATATCTGCCCTTATTTTCTGCTGTATATTCTGTTCAGCTCTCTCTGAGCAAGATACCAAGCCCAGGACACTCTGAGTGTTTAATTTCAGAAGGATTAATTTAAGATGATTATATTTCGGCAGTAAAGAGTTGTTCTTTGTACCAAACAAAAACATATACCAAAACACAAAAAGCCCATTTAACTTCCACAAATAAGTAACTGTGGCATTAAAGCCCTGGCAACTTGCACACCCATACAAATATTGCATAGACAAGACTTGCATAGCACATAACAAGAAGAATAATCTCAACCTTTGCACATTTCTACGAGGTTACTGCTTAATCATGTTTTAAACTTTAACATTTGTTTGGATACAGGACAGCAGAATTTACTGAAAATGCACAATATTTAATCTCTAATTCTAGTCCAGAGGGTACGTAATCATTAGCTCAGACCTATTTGTCTCCCTCTCATGTCATCATTAAATGTGATTTTTGAATTTCAATTAGCTTATCAAGTGCTCAACGACATCATAAGACGCTGTTGCCACTGAAAGTTATTTCTGCCTTTCCTCTTCCTTGAAGACTGTTATGTCCTGTTCGTTCTATCAATCAGCCTGACATTATCTTCCTTTCACGGAGCAGATAGTTTAAGTCATCAGATTTATGCGAAAAGTAACAAGTAGCTCCCTTTGCCCCAGAGAGCACTTCTCAACTGGATTCTGTTCCTCATACACCCTCTTTCTGAAGCACAGTGTTTATCCTTGTGTATTTCATACTGTCTTTTTATATACATCAATTCTTTGCTTAATTCTTTATTTCCAGTGTAACAGCAATGACCTTTAAAAGAAAACCAACCACTTACTGATTTTCAAACAGATACAGGAATAAAAGTAAAGAGAAAATTGAAAGACAGGGGTACTTAAGAAATGTACTCAGTCAAAATGGAATTAAGATCTGAAATAAGATCTGAAATACATCCTCATACGCTATTGTAACTATTCTGTTAAAACCAGGCTCTAAACACACCACAGCACCCAGATAACTCCAGTGATCAGCATCTTCCTTTTGTGCTTCTTATCCTGTCTGATATCTCCAGCAAAAATCAAAAGTACCTTTCCTTTTATTTAATCCTGTAATCTCATTTTTCAACTAAGCAGTCACTCCAACTTCACAGGGAAAGAATAGTGTCTCACTAGAAACAGCTAATTGGTTTTGTGTGAGCCAGAACGTTACACATCTTGGTTCTCCCCTAGGTCTTGATTGTACTTTTAAGGTTTCTACCACTTCAGGTGGCGAAATGATGATGAGAAATGGTACTGCCCTTGTCCTTGGAGAAGCTCAGACACTGCATTTACTGAAGACTAATGCTGTCAATCAGTTGTTTCAACAGCCTGGTGTCAGAGTGCTGTTGGCACCTCCTAAGATGGGCACTACCAGATCCATCACAACTGCTGGAGGATCGAAGTGAAAGGGGGGCCCTGGCGTTCTGGCTTTCTATTTACTGAATGAAGAGACAGTCTTGTCACCTGTCACAGACAGAAGGACCCCATTTCTCTCCCCATCCCCACAAGCAAGTGGCAAACAAGTTCGTAGCGAACATGCTAATATAAGAGCAATGGCAATTAGCAATATCCACTGTCTCATTGCAACCATCTGCTGAGGCTGCTACAAACCAGACATCTTTCTATTGCTTGTCCCTGATTGAATTTATCATTTCATAACGTGCAGTTTTTCCTTGGTCATGCAATGACCTTGCTAATACTGCTTATGAAAGCCCATGCGATACTCCATTAAAAAGAATAAAATAAAATATAGTGAGCAAAACTTAATATCTGTAAGAATAAAAGTATTTGCAAATGTTGCAACTGCATTGCAATGCAAAATGTTAATAATGATTAAAAAATTACATTTCTTTACACAGCCTTTTGATCAACTCAGCTAATGGACTCTGGATTAGGAAATACTGGAAATAAGTTTGGGAAGGAGCTTACCAGTCACTTGTCAGCTTTGATAGGTGTATGCCCTCACTGCAGCTGGCCAGCACAGCGCAATGATGGCATTTAAGTACTGCTCTGTGCTGTTTGCACAAATAGTAGCCCAGCCGCCAAGCTACAGGCAAGGCAATCTAAGTGTGACCTCTGGCACTGCTCTGCAACTGAGTCCAATTTGTTCCCAAGATCTGGAAGCATTCACCATGCACACATGTGTGTTTCAGCCCCCCATCTGTTAAATGAGAACAATCACACTTCATTTGTAAAGCACTTCATGTTCTGCTGACAAACACCTTGTATTGCTTTGCTTTCAGCGAGCCTGGCTGCCAGAGTAGAGTTACTCCAGCTTATCGCTGTTTATTTAGACTGGTGCACTTGGAGCAAAGACCCTCCTTTTTTGTTGAGATGCAACACAGAGAATGCTGGATCACCTTTATCCCTCTGGTAAACTGGTCATTCTGCAGCCATAGTTCTTTTTAATGCTGTTTTAACGCAGTTCTTGCTATAGCTGAAAGAAAAATGGAAATGATTTTGCAAAAACCCCAACTCAGGCCCTGGTTCTGATCCAGAATTCAGTTAATCCAAATCCTGTGATACTGGGGAAGGGTCAGGAAAATGCTTTCCATAGTCATCGTTGGATTAGATCTGTTCCCCCAGAAGAGGCTATGGTTTCAGAGTAAACTCTCTTTTCTCTCTAGCTTGTCACAAACTACCATGTGATAGAGTCTGATAAAAGGATGTTTCTTTAGATTAGCATAGCAGACTTATTTGTCAGTTGTAGACTAATTATCTTGGCTCCTTGTTTGGGAACTGTGGCATCCCTTGCAGTAAATTGCATTTTGCTGAGGGAAGCAATTTCAGTCCATTTCTAAAGAATGTCAATACAAACTTGTGTGGTTTTTGTATTTCCAGTAAAAATAACATGTGGCAGGGGGAGAACAATAGGACACCCACCATAGCATTTCCAAATTAACCATCAAATGAGTGCTTTTTCCTATGTAGTTTAAGCAAAACAAAAGAGAAATCATAGGACTGATAATAAAATCCACCATGTTGTTCCCTCCCCATTCCTGAAACCTTGGAAGCACAACAAAATCCAAAATATTAACCCAATGTAAGCGAATTATTAAACTGTATTACAAGTGACCACTCCCAAAACCAGGCAACTCCTTGGGACACACGGACAAGCAAGTGACAGTCTTAAAAGGCAAGATTCATTTAAAACACTGAAAATAAAAACATAATTTACTTATTAATTCCTCAGTGACCCAATGGTGCTGATTCCAACAGAGTGCACTTAGAGAACAGTGGGGACCTCTTTCTGCATTCATGGCTTAGATGAGATATTTCTGTTGATTTAATTTTAATTTTAATTTTGAGGGGGTTTTGGTTTGATTTGTTTTTTCAGTTGGAGAAACACCAGCATCTGCCGAAAGGACTCAACAGACAGAAATCATCAGCATATCCACAATTTGGGCCAGCCATTCATGTTTCTGGCCTGATTTCTGCCAACTGATGTAATTTGCACTTCTTTCAAATTATGCTCCGACTTGATTTTCATACTTTCGGTGAATTTCATTTTCTAAAGACTATGTAAGAACACTTAGGAGTAGCAAACACCAGTGATGATGTACAGTTGAAGATCTTCCTGTCTAATCGCCTCTGAAAACAGCATCTCTGCAAAACGGTAAGTCACAAGAGGACAGGCACCATTCCTTTGGGTGACAAGGTATTTATTGTGCTCCATCAAAAAAGATAAAATTGGTGGAGAGGGGCACAGAGTGTTTGCACAATTATTGCTTATTCATGAAATACAGTAATCTGGTTCCATAACTTCCAGTGCTTCCATATACCTTTTATTCTATCACCAGATTATGCAAAAAACATCGCTGGGACCAGGGCAGGAGGGAATGTGTCAGAAAGCCTTGATGCTTTCAAATTGTACGGTGCATAGGATACCATAAAAGAGGTGTCAATAAATATTTATAGGGAAAACAGATATTTCTATGCTCTTTTTCAAGAGATTTTGTCTTTCACTGTGCTGTGTATTGGGTTAGGAAGAGCACTGCATCCAATTTGGTACCTTACAAAGGTCATAGGTATGAATTACCGACTTACATTCTATTCCTCTCTCCCCTTTCACACTGTTGTTGAAAGGGAGTTGTGCTCCAACCAAGTAGGCTAATGCCACCTCAGAGCCCCTGAATAACCTCATCTTCATGTCCCATCCAGTGCCAATCCAGGGGCAGCATGAAGAAGAAGGTCAGCATGCTCTCTATCAACTTTTATTTCCTGCTATGTAGAAGAAAATCTCCCAAAGAAAAAGCAAGCTACAAAAGACAGGATATCCAGAGCACAAGAGATACAAGAGGTAAGATTTTTCAACCAACCTGAAAAAAAAGATGCACAAGAAAGCCTACCTTGATACATCTACATTTTTGCTTTACAATTGCTTACAATTTAATTTTTGTTATCAGGCATCAACACCCGTTATGAAACTAAAACCAGCTACATGCAACACCCTACAAAGGCTGGTTAACACAATCGTGACCTGTTACACACAGATCCTGCCATTCCACCGCAGAAGTACAACACACCCATCTAATTTGCGACAATTTGTCTCTGTGCAAAAAGGACGGTAAAAGAAAACTGTTCATTCCAAAGTATTCATTTCATCTTAGGATGCTGATGGAAGAGCTGATATCAGGAAGATGCAAACAGTGAATAATGCTAACAAAAATCGTGCCTCAAACTTACGCCGTCATTATTTCTTAAAACAAAAGAATAATGTCCATCACATGCAAGGCATATGGATGATGCCCATAACAGAAACTAAGTGGAAATAAAGAAAGGGACAAAATAAATAGAGGCAGGTCAAACACTAAGCAATAGAACTGTTGATCCTAGAATTTTCTGCTCATAACTTCTGTCATTTGGGGGATATTGTTAGAGATTGCCACCCTGGAAGATAACGAATGTCAGGTGTAGCCTCCACTCATGTGCTGATGGATAGCATCTCCAGGCTGATGAGAAGAGATTAGGTTGCTGAACCCTACAAGACATCTTTAATCTCCTGATTTAGAATCCATAGTCCTCTACCAGTTGTCACTCTCCTGAAGGAATGCAAGAGTGCTGCCAAACACTGATAAACAGACAGCTGTGGCAACGGGCTATCGGCAGCAATCTGGAGGTGCTTTGCCAACAAAATACTTATATGTTAGTTAAAAAAAATTCCATCTCCAGGTTCTTCTATTATTAATTGTTTTCTGGTTTCCAAGAAGAAATGCTTACTCAAACATGCCCTTGAAAGCAAACACATCAACACTGTAAGCTCTCAAGCTAACGTTGAAGGACAGCTCTTTGGCAGGGGAAAATACTGTGCTTGGCATGAGAGCAGAGCTGAGTGCTTCTTCACACAGTGTGAGTGGACTAGGAGGTAGGGTGTGTTTGATGCTACAGCCAAGTATGACAACTGATTTCCTGCTCTTAAGTACAGGGTGAATATTTCGTACCCACCAACAGCCAAAACCATGCACAAATGGAAGCCGGCATGGAGGGTCAGCATGTCCACGCCTGCTTCTGAATGCCCCTTCACCTGGCAGCACAGATGAAAATAGACACCAAGTCTAAATCACCAAATCAACAGAAACTGCCATCCATTTCCATGGACTTTTATTCAAGCCTGTGCAGTCACTCATCTGGGATGAAACTGTCCAGTAGCACAGAGCCTTACAACTGCATTAAAATTGGACTTTAATTCTGGGACAGACTCTGTGCTGCTATTACAATTAATGTAATAGCAAGGCTGTGGCAATGCAACCCATGCAGTAAACACAGACAAGTTGATCAATAGCAGAACAGGCCCTAAAGCACTTTCCATCTCTCAAAAAAGCAGTGATTTGCAAAACACTGACTGATGAATTCTGTAAGAACGACTGGCTTAAGCGTTCATAAAATCATAACTATGAAGTCTAACTTTTCTACTGGGACCAAAAAACCATATGACATATCTGGAGCAGGCTGGAAACTAAATCACAGAAGAATCACAAACTCCCACTTCAGTGGGGTCAGGATTTCATCTTAGGTGGGTCTTTTAATTATTTCAGAGCAAGGAATTCAATGCAAGTTTTTTACATTTCAGTCTGTTTCTTTCATTACTCAAGCATCTATCCTCCCAAGGACTCAGTGTGTTGACCTCCAAGTAAATCCAGAGGAGAGCTCCTGAATAGAACACATTCCACTTTTTGTTGCATCACTTCACCCAAATGAACCCTCAGGACAAGATGCTTTCCATCGTATTTGTGGAGCATCACTTATCCAACCATTTCTTTCTCCCCACATTAGCACAATCCTGTATCTATATATTGTAAATATATATTTACAATATAATAACTCTTTAATATATAAGTTCTAGGTTGGGAGAATTAGATTAAAAAAAGACAAAGGGCAAGGAAAGCTTTCTTGGTTAGGATCCTGGTCAATGGAATATAAAGATAATCATTTATTTGAGATCACAGCTATATAAAAAATGACATTGTCAATTTAAATGAATAAAATGAAGATGGTGTTTTCACAAGCTTTCCCCAATGTCTTTAAAATAAGGTCACTTTGGAAAGAGCTTGGCTTCAGTCTCCTGCTATACTGATTGATATACTGGACTTGGCCATTTGTGTGGTAAATGAAACTCCATCTTCTTTTTGTTGTAGAAGATGGTCTGTGTCTCCCCCCCCTTTGAAATATAATGAAATACGATGTGCAAAACCTGCACATTCACTGATATGTCTGTAATTCCACACACACACCCCAAATCCATAGAATATGGAAATCTTTTCATAGACAATCACATTCCATTCATGGAAAATGATACCAGAAGCTACATTTTGCCCTATAAAAGACTAAATTGTGGCCGAATTGCTCCTTACTGATAACACAGCTATGCATCCAAATTGAAATCGTTGTCAAAATCTGTCACATATCTTGAAAGTTCCCTTGTTACTGGGGGGCGGGAGGAAATCAGGAAAATAAGAACTATTTTTTCCCTTTTTTTCCTTCTCTAAAATAAATACACCAACAAACCACACAGTGAACTTCACTCCATTTTGTCTTAAAGGGAACCTATTGCTCAGTTGAATTGCTTTCTCTACCTTATTACTCAAAGAGATTACAGCCAGGGTTGTATATTGTAGCTACGCTATATTTAGAAGGTGGATAATAAAACACATAAATAGCACATTGAATAAAACATTAAGACATAAAAGGAGTTAAACAGAACAAAGGGCTAAAGTTTATTGTGCAATAACCACGTCTGACCCGCTGAAATACAAAGTACTCATAATTCTAATTAGTAAAATGCACAGTTATGATAAATCAGGGGAAAGCAAGAGCGGTGCCCACCTGCAGCTGTGCACTGGAACCCCTTTTGCGGCCGTGCAGAGCCCTCTGGTGGAACTGGGAACCGAGCCCGTGGCTACCCGGCGACACTGATAGGAAGAATGATGCTCCAGCCTCAAAATAAGGGGAGAACAAGAAGCCTGGGTTTTCCCTTTTTCCTCGAAAGCAGCAACATTTCTAACAGAAAGGTGCATTTTTCAGACGCAGACCTTTCACTTAAACAGGTGAAGCCCTAGAGCCTGTGTAAAGGAGGAAGTTTTCCTCTGACTCCAATGGGGAGAGGATTCTGTCCATAAACCCCTAGAAGTTGTGAAAACCTGTCTATCCAGTCTATCAGATCATCTGAAACTAAAATCATGATCAAGAGGTATTACCAGGTCTGAATTCCAGCTGACAATGACATTTCACATTCAGAGCTAAAAAGGAGCAGGCTCAGGGGGTCCTGCAGACCAACACAGTCTGATTGTGCTTCAGAACATGAATTGCTTTTTTGGGCATAAAGGAACAGCTTCCTGTCTGTGATGTTCTCAGCATCTTTTATGCCCACCTGCCACTCTGCCCCCAAGTCCAGTCCAACAGCACCACTGAATACCTTTTTCATCCTTCAGATGAACTGTGATGTTCATTTCTTCATCTGATGCCTATTTGACCTCGCACCCCATGCTGTCAACACATCAAGGTTTTACCTATCATAGGATGTTATTCCTTCCTTATTGCCTAATAAAGGACAACGAAGTATGTACTTTCCCAGTGTGTTACAGGGGTTGGGGGGAGATTCTTCCACTCCTCCAAGGTACTAACTTCTCTTTGCTGTTTGGGACACAGAAAATAATTATTAAACACATAGTTCAACACACACCCTCTGTACTACCTTCAGCAGGTCTGGTTTGCTGTTTATCAAGGACAGATCTTTGCCTCGGGTCCACATACAGACAATACTTGCCACTACCAATTGATAGGAGGGCTGTTTCTATGACAAAAAAGTGACTTTGACCATCCCACTGATGGGTTAGACTAGCACTTCTTCAGAGAGCAATCAAAGAAGGATAGGAAGAGACAGACATGTTCTGAACAAGACTGTTTTCTGTCGGGGCAGAACAGGAGCAGCAGCAAGGAAAGGCTTTGTCTTCTGCATCAAGTGCACTGCTGCATTATTCACTCAGATTGCTCTTACACAAGCCAAGCCTTTCCATACATATGTCTCTCCCTGTTCAAGCATCAATCAGAAGAAAACAGAGAAGGTTCATAGAATCCCAGAAAATTATTTCAGGTCTCAGTTCAGGCCCTGCTCAGCAGAGTCTACAAAAGCAGCTTGTCTTTTACACATGATAGAAATCACTGGTTCCTCTGAAAACCAGTTAGGACAGCATTCTGGTTGCTGGAGATCACATCTAAGATGCCAGGCAGCAAATTATGAACTTTCAGCTGGATTTCACTAAGCAAAGACATAGAGCTTACAACAGCTCAGGCTGGTGACAATTCCCCCCTGAACATACTTCCCAGTCTCTACAGTCATGCATATTTGCTTGCCACTGCCATTTTTAACAAGACTTGTCCCATTTAACCTCCAATAGCCCTGTAAATAAAACTGTCTGCAGTGAAACAAGGAATAAACTCCATGAAAAGAAGTTGCTACTTACTCCTCCAGTTGGCTAGAAAAGCAAGCTGTCCCAGGGTACTCAAGCACAGTGATTTATCCCTATGATCTGATCCTGCAGGTGCAGTAAGCAAGCAAACTATTAGAGCTACCATTGAAGTCTTCATTTGAAATCACAAAGGAAAGAGATAATTTGAACTGAGTAAGACAATTCAGAGACAACTTTGACCCTGCTTTAAGCTGCAGATGGATGTTGATTAAATATAAGGATTCCAGACATATTAGTAATAATGGACTTTCCAAAAGTCTAGAACCTTCAGCAAGTAGAAGGAGGCTGGAAACGTTTCAGGAGAGCATCATTACATAAAACACAGCAGTCTCAAAAAAGCCAAGCTGCACTGTTAATTCCAGACAGAAACTGCTCAGCTGGCTATACCAGTTAATGGTCTGCAAGTCCAGCCCTGCCGTGAGGTGACCTGAGGAAGTGTCTTTTCAATGTTTCGTCATGTGTGGATCCCGACTTACAGCAGTGAGATGGAAACAAATCTCCTCTGCTACTAAATATATGTTGCTTCATTCAGCACAGCGTGGAATTGATAGTTATATTGGTATCAGTTAGGTACTCTGGGAGCCTGAAATACTGACCAATTTTAAATAGCCATGGTAAGGTTGGTGCTTATGCTTCCCTCAGATACTGTCAGTGCAGAAGACAAACTCTTCACTAGGGTAATTCAGAGCCACAAAGTCAGATAAATATTCTGACATATCTCCTCTACATAGACATACAGGAAGCCTGCTGAAATAATCTGCACGAGCAGCATCTTCTGTGAGCTAATGGTAGTGAGAAGGAACATTTCTCTTCTACCTTTTGCCTAGTTAACTCTGCCAGTCAAAGCAATTACAGTGTTCGAATGAAAAATAGTCTGTGCCCTCTAAGCCAGACTCAAGATCCAAAATGCTTCAAAGCACAGGCAGGACTGGCTTGCTAGATTGAACCGTCTCTTCGCTAACAGTTATTAGATGGTGGCGAATATTTTGCAGAACAAAAGAAAGAGCCAGCTCTGTCTTACACTTTATACAGTGAAGAGGCCCTTTTTGTCAAAGTGATTGCTCAGTGGCATTCTCTCCCACTTTTCAGAAACAGAATGGTTATTGGGTCCTTAAAGATCTAGTCTCTGCTCCTGTCTGAATACTGCAGAGACAGCTGCTGAATGTCATTCTTTCAGGCACCATCTAACATGACCAAAGTCAATAACTGTCTTTTCCCAGATTAGGGTCCTTAGAAATGGCAGCATTTTGAAAAGAAAGAAGTCAATCTGCACTTCTTAAACTCTATTGCCTGCTCCTGCTTAATAAACTTTCTTAGCCTTGATGAGTAAGCACTTTTTCAAAAGCCACTAGTGATGTCAAGTACATAGCTTGAAACACTCTGATTTTCAGGAGCAGACACAATATGTTCTTAAAAACTAGACCCTCCTAAAGTATTCCAGTTTCATCAACAGCTCATATATCCCAACTCGCTCAGTACACTCCTGTAAGGTTACAGCTACTTGACCCAAGGGACACCAGACAAAGGCTTTGCCAAACCCAGAGCTTGAATTGATCCCTCTAATATGCTTCAGGACATTTTACTTTGAAAAATATTCATGTTGTCTATTGAATGCAAGAGCTTTATCTCAATCGCCACCAAAGAACATGCTAATTTGTATTAAACAAAGGAGGCTAATTATTTGCTTTCCACAAAACAGGCTACACTAAAAGATCTGAATTACTTGCTTTCCTGGTGAACAAAGCACTGTCTTGCTCACATATCAGATTCCACCTGATCATACATTAGAAGGTCAATCTAGGTGGTGTATCAAACAGCAAAGATAAGATGAGGCTAGGAAGCACAGCCCCTTGAGGAGAGCCCCTGAAGCCTTCTAAATACTCCATGGTGCCATATGGCAGAGATGGGGAGCTGGAGAATCAAAAATGGGGTGACTGTTTCATTGCTACATGAAATATAAAGTGGGGTGGGGATCACTTTCATGTACACATAAAAGAAACTTATGTCTGGGGAAGAATATGACACCAGAGTCTAAAAAGATGCATGAAGGCCCCAGCTTCAAGGTTATCTATTTGAAAGAGCTCTATAATCTATGACCAAACTATTCATGAAAAGCAAAACCTTTTTTTAGCCTACCAGAGAAAACGCAGTACATAAATCTGCTTAACAGTCAAGCAGATTGATTGTGTGCTATAATCAAACCTGAGTACTTCTTTAAAATGGGGTAAAGAATTCTTGGTGTCAATTAAAACTATGCAGCCAAGCATTCCGAAATCTTATGTTAAAAAAATTATCATGATTTACATAACACACAAAGATTGTTCATCATATCAGCCTACAATACAGGATCACTACTGCCTTGTTATGGGTATTTCCCTTAGGTACACACGCAACATACATTTGTAAAAGATAAAAAATAGCATTTCTTTTTTCAAGACTCTTCCCTGAATGACAAAAGCTGCAGAAGGCTGTTCTCCAGCTTTTGCCGTGTAGTCAGCTCTGAAACAATCTACTGAGCAGCAGTTGTTTACAGGAAAGGTCAAGAGGGCCTAATTAACTTGTCATTGTGTATAGGCCCCCTTCCTCATTGAAGTGGTTCAACTAGCTTCCATAACAGCTACCTGCAAAACAGTAATATGGATCATCCTTTAACACTGTATTGTCTGAAATTATTTTGTGGGCTTTTGCTGCAGTGTCCGTTATTCTCCATAACCTGTGACTGTGTCTTATGGCAAACACATGACTGCTGCACAGCACCAAGGAATGCAGAGCTGGTGATGGGTAAGACAAGGAGGTGGTTTGTGTAGCTGCCTGTGAATACACAGACAGACAGACACAGCAGGTCACAGTCAATCCTGCTTGCCAGGATTTTGGTGCCCAGTTAAGGAGACTTCAGGTCCTACCTAGATGATTGCAGGAAGCAGCCAGGAAAGAGATCAATAGGTTGTCTCATCTGGAGGATGGAGCCTCTAACAGATGCAACCCCACTTCCTAGTGTTGAGCTGAAGTGGATGCTGACATTAGACCTGGACCCAAAAAAGTCTGGCTCAGAGCTAAGAACATTACTTACGGATTTAAGGCATTACACCTAATTTAAGAATGAGACTCCATCACAAATAGCAACACTTGCAGAAATCCCCTAGCCAGCATCAAGCTAACTGTCATAGAATGGTTTGGGTTGGAAGGGATCATCTAGTCCAATCCTCCCATCATGGGCAGGGACACCTTCCACTAGACCAGGTTGCTCCAAGCCCCTGTGTCCAGCGTGGCCTTGAACACTGCCAGGGATGGGGCAGCCACAGCTTCTCTGAGCAAACTGCTCCAGCATCACCACACTCACAGTAAAGAATTTCTTCCTTATATCTAATCTTAATCTACCTTCTGACAGTTTAAAACCATTTCCCCTAGCACAGAGATGTTGTGTCATAGCCTGGTATCTTTGTGAGGCCAACCCAACTTGTTCTGAGCTATTTCTGTCTTTTTTAAGAAGATACTACATTGTGCCTGGTAGATAAACCCTTCTACAATAGTGCATCCTCTTAAATGCAATTATTTTTCTGTTTGCCTCACTGTGCAAGTTGGGAAAAGAAGGAGCATACCACAGCTGAACTAAACCACAGTTCAGTATTTGTGTTATTTAGTGAAAGAACTGGCTAACATAAATATGAGGACTTTGATCTATTGCCCACCAGAGCCAATGATACCATTGTAAAGTCTCTTGATAACAACTGGGTTAGGAGGGAGAAGATATAGATGCATTTTAGAATATCTTTGGATAATAATAAAGTAAAATGACAAAAACAAATCCCAAAGTCCTAGCAGTCCTGAAGTCACTCCAAAACTGTCTGGTGAGATTCAGTGCATAAACTTACTTGAGAAAACCCATGTAAAATTAGAATAACTCATTTTTTTTTCTTTTTGTTGATACATTTTTAACCCATTGCACTGATTATAACACACTGTCAACAGCCTCGTCAATTATCCACTGCTAAAAAGTGGGCTTTAACATTCTGCAAGTGCTATTAATTGGTCTCAGTAGCACATAATGAGTTTAAAAGCTCCTACCTGTGTGCCCCCGGGGATGGTGGCTAGAGGCGGACAACAATTTACAGCAGACCATTAACACATAGACCAGAAAGAGCCAGTCAGATAGAAGCATTGATTTGGCACAGAATCTCATCCTGGAGGCAGAAAAGGAAGCAGTTGAGTGAAAGAACATTGTGAGTAGGGAATAACATAAGAGTGATGTGCGGAAGGAAAAGCTGAAAAGACGCTGAACAAAAAATAACGTGACTTATTACAAGGCAACACTGACCAACTCATATTCATGGTTTAGTTGGGATCAATTCTTTGTTAAGCATGTTTCATAATTAGAAGCAATGCAATGGCCATCACACATCATATTACCCACAAACACATATTTATAACAACACATTATGACTGCAATGCATTTCTATGAATCTGAGATAAGGGGTTGGGGTTTTCTTGGATTAAGATTGTTCCACATTCCAATCTAATTACACATATTTATAATTTGTGCTACTATTTTTAAACTGTACCTACCTCAAAAAAGAAAAACGTCCTCTTTACTTATGCTTCTCAGGACACGTTTGCTAAAGCTACCAACTCCCATATAGCTATGCATGTGAATTGGCTGGTTCTCCCAAGCACACAGCTTCTGCTAGTTTTCCTGGAGATTGGCAAGTTTGCTGAGGGTTTAACACTCATATAACCAGCAACCTCAGTCAAACATGTGAGGACTCAGGGTGCTAGAAACCATTTCAGAAAACATTTGTTCTAAAGGAGTGATGTCTTACTCATGTTAGTGTTGGATTTAATCCTCAGTAATTTTGCTGCAAATATCTACAATTAAATCCCTCAATAGTTTATGTTATGCCATTCATCATATAGAAAGGTAATCTAATCATTTCTTAAACTCAGTTATGATGATTTATTACTTGTGTGATATATAAGTGGGCATTATGCAGTTGAACCCAACGTTCACAGTTGAATACAACGTTCCATGCTTTCAGCAACTGCTGTAAGCAGGAATACATCAAATTAATTAAAGATAATTTATAGATTTGCATAAATTGAACTAAATACTGCTTTCATAGAAGTGACGTTAGTCTGCAGTTGATCAGCACTCTGGGATTTGGGTAAGCCTATCATAAGCGTGCTTATTTGCACCAAAAAGTCCTTTGGGGTCTTCTTTCCCTGCACATTCCAGTTCTGATTCTTCCATGTGTTTTCTAAATAATATGTTTATCTGTGTATCTTTAAAATACTTGAGATTATCCAGCTAATCCAGTAGCCAAATGCTGAATAGACAAAAAAAAAAACCAAACCACACGCCTTAGACACCTCTACAGTCAAAGCCAGATGAAGCACTTGGGTCCTGTTTTGAGTCTGATAACCATCTACAAATGAAACCAAAACAGATGCCATGTTTTCTTATTTAAAAGTGCTCGCGTAATTTTATCTCTCATCACAAAACACTTTTGTTTTCTCACTGTGTATGAACTCTGATAAAGCCCAAACAAATCACAAATACACTCATTAATATCAAAAGCATGTTGTATGTAAATATATTTTAGCAACAAGTAGTATTTTACACCGGGAAAACAAAAACACATTGGTAAAAAACCCAGCACCTTCAGCTGTCCTTATAGGCTTCAGCCTATGAACACTTTCAAGAAGCTACAAAAATATTAAAAATAATAAAATAACTCACAGTATCCACAGATCTTTTTTTTAAAAAAGAAAAATAAAATATTACATGTAAAAAAGTCACTTTTAAGGACTGACTTAACAAAAAGGTACCTTTTCTTGCTTTAAGAAGGTGCTCTGTTTCAAACCCAATATGCTGCCACCCTGAATGCACATGAGCCAGTACAGAAAGGAACATGCTGGTGCTCTTTTGCAGCAGTGTATAGAAGTCTTCTGCAAGCACAAATCAAGCCCAGAAGATAAAGACATCACTGATCCTTGCTTACCCTACAAGTATTGTCTCATGAAGCACTCCCAGGCTAATTCAGAGCAGCTACACTTCAGCTAATAAGCATGGACCTAATTCACCTCTTGTACCCAGCTGAACCACATAATGCTACTGCAGCTAATGGGATTGAGTCACTGTGAAACCAGCATAAATGTTATTATTGCTGTTGATTCAGTACTAGTAGAAGGAAACTTCCCAATAAGCTCTGAAACCAACCAGATTTTAGTCACTCAAATCTTCTCCAGGTAACTGAACCTAAAGTTCTGGAGGAGAGAGCTGAATTTAACCTTAGTTTTCTTGCTCTCTCTACACCTCCTGCAGTAGTTACCACTAAATAGGAAGTCATCATCTGCTCATCTTGCAATACCATCCCTCTGTTGCTCTAAAAGCAAACACAGGAATCTGATCCAAACATCAGTGGACAGCCCAGCTCTAGTGTCACTCTGTAGTATCATAATGGAGGCAGGGGAACTTTCTTCAGGTTTCCCAGGGTGTGACTGAAAGCAGGATTTAACTCTTGGAACTAAATACCACAGATGAGATATTCTAAACGTGGTATTTCTAGTGTGAGTTGATGGGAGAGGCAGGTATTTAGTCCCAAATCACACACCACATGCCCAACAGCTGCTATTTCTGCATGTAAGTGAACCCAGGTGTTCCCAATGCAGGAACAAAGCTGGTCTCTGTGGAAATGGCTGTGTGTTGACCTATTTCCAAAGCTTTCTCAGGTTGTGAGTTTGATTCTTTCAAAGCCATGGCCCTGACACTAGACAGGGAATGTGAAACCAGGTTTCATCAGGTTAACAGGGTAACCTTACCCCTCTATAAGTATATCCAAGTCCAGGAATAAGTGTATCTCTACAAAGCAACAACTTAGTTATATCCAAACCGAAAGGCTCCTAAAAGCCTCCAGTACCATTAAAATGCTGCATTTGCTGGCTTTAGTCTGCCTGGCAGGTAGGCAGGATGCAAGTCTTCAGCCCGCTAATGTAAAGAAATACAAGAGGATCTATAAAAGGGCAGGGGAAAAATGAAATCTGGCAGGCAGATGCAGCAAGGGGTGCTGAGCCCTTCAGCGTCAGTGGGCTGCCACTTTCAGAAATGTCAAGCCTTCATTCTCTATTGGATTCAAGTGGGTATTGTTGCTAACCAGAACAGCAAATCTTCAGTGTCATTTGAAAGATAAAAAGCGCTCTTACCTTGGGGACTTTGCAAGAATTTTTTTCCAGTCAAACACAATTATTTCAGTGTGTTTTTCATAGTTATTCCAGATTCCCATTTGCGGCAGCAAATAAACTTTTCTGCATTTCAGAATTTTCCCTTCACTTTGGGGACCTAAAAAGAAAGCCGTATTACAGTGCAATTAACGTCTGGAATAGTGCTGTGAAATAGAGCTTTGTTACCAAAATCATTGTTTCACAGTGCCATCTACAGTGCAATCCAAGGCAGCGCTCGTATCGCTTTTTACACTTGTTTCCAAGCACACACAGAAACTGTGATAAGGCAGCTCTGAAGTATCACTACATTAACTACAGGCAGAGTTCTTTATGTTAGAAATCACAAGCATAATGCACATAGTTTACTGTGCCCTTATACCCACATGCCCTCTCAACACCCAGCTGCTGTGAAAGCTGTCAGGTCTAAAACACCACCACAGTGCAAACAGGTTTCCACGTGATTATGTGAAATATCCAACAGACAATCAGAGAATATTAAAGACAGGGGAAAATCTTTCCCTGTCTTCACAAAGATTTGGCCAAGTCTGGCTTGGAGTCCAGCTGCCTCAGGAGCAGAGGGTCTGCAGGGTCACATCTATGGAATTGTGTCTGTGTGATCAATGCATTATTGTACCCTCTGACACTTTCGTCTCTACTTGCTTCCAGCACCACATCTCACACCCAGCCCACCTATACCCAGAAGCTACACTTTGAAATCACTGTATGGAGACGCTTTCACAGCAGTACAGACACACGTTTCACAGAATAATGAGCTCAAACACTCCATTTCATAGACATTTGAGTCTCTTTGCTTTTATTGTTTATATTTGTTCTCTCACTTCTATCCCTGGGCTCAATTTGACCTTCTGCTATTGAAAACATGACACGGTGCAATTTGTGAGAGCAATAATAATGTGGTCTTCACCTACAGAATGATCACAATAACCTTTTCTCGTCTTCTCCACCACTCTTTTCACTTCCTTCTTCCTTTGATCAATTAGAAAATTGCTTTTAAGGAACACAAAACTACACTATCACGTTGGAGGGCAAAGCATCTCTGGGGTCATAAAAGCACGTAGGCAGACACCTTTCAGAAGCTAAGAACAGGAAAGCCCCTGGCTCGATACACTCACAGAATCACAGAATGGCTTGGGTTGGAAGGGATCTTAAAATCACCAAGTTCCAATACCACTGCTACGGGCAGGGACACCTTCCACTAGACTGGGTTTCTCAAAGCCCCATCCAACCTCGCTTTAACAGCTCCTTTCTGTTCAGAACACTATGAGAAAATAGAGTAATTGCTAGAATTAAAGAGGTACCAGGCCAGCAATCTGTAATTCGTCACATTTTACTCTGTTTTCGCTTTTGAATGTGGAGAGTTTCAGAGTGAGCTGAAATGGCAACACAGCAGTTCTAATCCAAACAAAATGTGGGCAAAGAGATGTCTCAAGACGAAACACAATCATCCTATATTAATGCTTGCTTCCACAGAGACAAATAAAAAAAAGAAATCAGCGTCCTTCAAAAAGCTTATTGAGAAAGAGCAAATGAACAGGCTTTTCAATGTAGTATTGAATGACTGAAATGGTTGTGTGGTACATTTTTACCCATTTCATAATAGGACAGATAGATAAATATATTCTTACAATGCTCTTGTAGAAATCAATATTGCAATACACTAAGTCAGGTTTTAGTGTTTATCTGTTCCATAATTTTTATTACAGAGGAAAAAACCAACTGTGTAAATGCATCTGCAGGTAGCTACTAACTGTAGTATAACCCATTCTGTAAACACATGTTAAATGCTGGTAAAAGACGAGGAGTATTGATTGTTCTAACTCTTTCTAATTAAATGGATATAGCAAAAGTGGCAGATGATACAGCATACCTTGGGGCTTTCTGATGCCTTCCAGGCAGTGGTATTTCTCAAGAAAATAAGGTTGTTTGAGGGGAGTGTAAGGCCAGCTCCTGCAGTGCAATCTGAACTCTTGAGATTCAGCTCATTTTATGCCAATAAAGGAGGCAAATCAGAACAGAAGCAAGAAGCTTCTGTTCTGGTTAATAATGGTAAAAAGAATTCCAGGCTTCTCATGGCAAAACCATGTTTTGTGTGTATATTGTGATGGGCACCCTTACTGCTGGTCCCTGCCTCATCTCAGGGAGCAGCGTTGCTTTGGAAAGCAGAGCTGCACAAACAAGCAAATGAATCTCTATCAAAGCTATAGAAAAGGAGGAAGCCAGAGAGGGGAAGGGCTCTGCTCTCAGTATTTACGCATGGGCTGGCCATGAAGAACTCCTGCTTTGCCTTGGAGGCTACACAACTCTCCTGTATCAGTATTTAAGGCATTCATGTGCCCAAACTAAGACTGTGGGTTCTGGTATCTGAAGGCAGTTGCAGATCTGCTGCACCTCAGTCACAGCCCAGATTGGGCTCTGCCTTTGCCACCTCTCTGCCTTTGCACTCCAGTAAAACAGGAATGAAGTACACCAGAGAAGCATTTCAAGAACAGAAACAATAAAGGTCTAAAGTTATTTGAAAATTGTATGGGCACTGTATAATTCCTTTGACAGATGGAATAAGGTAGCATTTTAAATTAGGTACTTTTCCTACCAATATTTACATGTTGTAAAATACTTCTTATGGCTACTTTCTGTGAAGAATAAATTACTAAGCCATTTTATGCCATCTTTTATAATAAGCTATTAAATAATTTAGAAAACCTCCATCCATTAAGTACTTAAAAAGCCTTAATTTCTTCATTCTTAATAGTTCCTCTTTTAAAGATAGTGCATCTGTTAAAAGACTCCTCTCCTGTAAAGCAATTGGTAAGAAGGAAGCGGGTGCAGGTGCTACGTCATCTAAAGGGTGACTTGCCAGCCGGAGAGTTGAACCCCACCGTAGAATCACAGAATGATTTGGGTTGGAAGGGACCTTAAAATCATCTAGTTCCAACCTCCTGCCATGGGCAGAGACACATCACACTAGAGCAGGTTGCTCCAAGCCCCAGCCAGCCTGGCCTTGAACACTGCCAGGCATGGGGCAGCCACAGCTTCTCCGGGCACCCTGTGCCAGTGCCTCAGCACCCTCACAGAGAAGAATTTATTCCTAATATCTAATCTAAATCTCCCCTCTACCAGTTTAAAGCCATTCCCCCTTGTCCTGTCTCTACATGCCCTTGTCTGAAGTCCCTCTCCAGCTTCCTTGTAGACCCCGATTAGGTATTGGAAGACTGTTACAAGGTCTCCCTGGCTTTTATAATGGGTTGCAATACACCACTCCCTGATACTTATAGTGGGTCCCATGATAGCCTAAATAATACACCGATAGACTTGACATCAGCCCTAATAAACTCTTATGTCCTACTTAATAAAGAACTGAGAGAAAACAGAGCAACATGTGCAATTCCTTAGAAGAGGAATAAACCCCCTTCAAATCTAGTCTGGTCACTATGTGCATTTGAAAGGTGCCGCTATAAGAGTTCAAGGGGAAATAGAGGCAAAAATCAAAACCAGAGATGGAGTGAACATCTGCTTGGCCGGTTCCACCTGCTGCACACCGGCTAGCGAGCACACACGGCCCACTGCAGGGCTAAATTGCTATAACCGGGACATACCTTTAGGAATATCCCGGCAAAGACCCTTCAAGCCCGCAGACGCAGTTCACCCCAGGCTGGAGGGCAGGCGCTGCCCTTCAGGGGACCGCCGACACCTGAACGGTGGCGCTCTGCCTGCGAGCTCACTGCAGGTTTAGGTTTGCGAGTGTGTAAATCGTTTAGTCCGTGTGGAGTAACTTTATTTGCCGGTAGTAAAGTGCACGGAGGGGCGATGCTGAGCAGCGAGGGGGG
>NW_009929974.1:0-20931 GCF_000696875.1 Nestor notabilis | reverse complement strand
GGGGGGCGCACACCCGCGACACAAGCAGGCGGCCGCCGGCCCTGCTGCGTGGCGCTGCTGCCCCCTGGCGACCGTCTCGGGATGCAACGCACAATTGAGCGGCGAGCGATTAAACACTTCCAACTTGTGTCATTACCCGGAAACCTCATTAAATCTCATCCGTACAACCGACTGCTCCGCCGAACCCTGCTCATTGTTTCCTCCTCCGAAGCCAGGCTGGCCCTTAGAGAGATCCCTTGCTAAGCCCCCGCCTGCTGCGCTCCTTTGTGCGAGAATGAACTGTCCGTGCAAATTAAGTTCTGACATTAATCACATTAACACGTCGCTGTCACAGCATTCCTCTGCTCCCATCCTCTCTAACAGGGCTGTCCCTGTCTCCCCAAGGTCCCCTGCAAGCCCATAGGAAAGGGCCAGCCAGAGGGAAACAACACGGTTTAGTTTCCCTTGACTCTCACCCAGAAATACCTGCATTAATTCAGGCAGCTTCAGCTGGAGCTGAAGACTCCTAGTGGCAATAAATTCACCACAGTTAAGTTATTCCAGCAGTTAATTAACCTCACTTTAAACACTGCACCTTCCAGCTTGTACCTCCTGATGTGTTCTGCTTGTTTTCTCGGCTGGCACATCACACAGACATGACAGACTGCTTGTTGCTGACAGGTATCACCTCTAAAATGGGACTTTTGGGGGGAAATGAAGACCTGGGGAGGTCCCGTAGGGGTGGATCCTGCTGCAGACACAGAGGAGGGTGAGCCAGACTTGTTCTGGGCGTGGGGACATTCAAGACCAGGCTGGATGAGGTTCTGGGCAATGTGATCTGCAGAATCATAGAATGGTTTGGATTAGAAAGGACCTTAAGATCATCCAGTTCCAACCCCCTGCCATGGGCAGGGACACCTCACATTAGACCATGTCACCCAAGACTCTGTCCAACCTGGCCTCGAACACTGTCAAGGGTGGAGCATTTACCGCTTCTTTGGGCAACCTGTGCCAGTGCCTCAGCACCCTCACATCTAGTTCAAGATGTCCCTGCTCATTGCAGGAGGGTTGGACTAGACGACTTTTGAAGGTCCCTTCAACCCAAACTATTCTGTGGTTCTATGATTCTATGATAAGAGCCATTTGGTTAAAAAGAAACCCTTTCTTAGGGGAAGGAGGGGCTGCCACCATCTGCTGGGGTTCTGTTGAGGGGACCGGTGGCAGCAGTGGACTTGTCAGTGTTAAGTTTAAAGTTAGACTCAGTGACCTTACAGGGCTTTTCCAACCTAAATGATACTATGTCAGGTCTTTAAAGGCCTCAGTTCTGCCTATCATTACTCACCCTGAGTAACAGTTACACCAGGTTGGAAGGGGCTACGCACACTGAAGAAGCACACAAAGTTATGCGTGTAGTAATTTAAGACTAATCTCACAGTGCAAGAAAGCAAAACTTTTATTGGGTGAGGTTCTCCTACCCTTTACTTCCAGAGTCATCATCAACTTTTCTGCTGCGTCTGCTTCCCTACAGGTATCACTGAGGGAGGTCCAACCACACCAGGCTCCATACAGCAAACTGAAGTGAGAAGGCTCTTCAGACAGCAAGAAAACTAACTAACAAGGTGGCAGCAACCTGCGCGTTTGCTTCCTCACGTGTAAGAAAGGCAGGCATGTAGCCAAAAAACCACAGCAGGACTGCAACAGTTCCCAGCACCCTTCACACCCCAGCACACTTTACCTGCAATTGCTGAAGTGCTTTTTTACATCATCACATTCCATTTGTGACATCAGTCTCCACTAGCAGCAGTTCAGTCTGTCACCACCGATCAGCCCTTTCCACGGCTGCACCTAACAGCAACTCACCAGTGCACTTAGCAACTGAGGGAGGTGGGGAGGGAAAGAAAACAATGCCAATGAGAGCTAAAGGAAATAAACCCTCTTAAGAGGGAGGGAGACCCTTAAGAAGGGAGAACTGAACTGTTATTACATCCATGTAGCACGAGGTATTGATCACACCCGCAGCCAGACTATCCGCACAGACAGACATCCTGTGCCATGTGCTCTGGAGGAAATGTGTCTGTCTTCACGAGGTTTTGGAGTTCTTTAGGGTATGTCTGTCTTCACTGGCTCCTTTAGGGATCAGAACAAACCTTTCATCTGTTGTGGGCATGTTAAGAGGATGTTCTGGGAGGAGTGCAACGTATGGCTAAGCCACTGTAGTCTTCCTCAGTTAATCATGCCAGAGTGAGAGCAGCGACTGGGTGGACATGCTGGTGGAAAGGCTTTTTCAGTAGGACTCATTCAGTGAGAGTTTGTGGCCTCCAAGGTAGATCCTTGGTCACACAGAAGCAGTAACAGCTGTGCGCAAAATTGGAAACAAATTCAAGCAAAGGACTAATGGTGAGAACTAGGGGGCAGAAGATCTCGAGTTCACACAGTACGAGGAGCAGTTTAAAATCAAAGCTGTTGCCTCCTCTGCTGAGGCAGAACAAGTGAGGTGTCTACTCGGAACCTGATGCGATGCAAGCATTGGGCTATTCAGGTCCCCTCCGGGCAAGGGAGCAGTGGCTTATTCATATACACCAACTCCAGGGTCTATTCTGGGGACCTGTGGTCACCAGAGCTCACAGCTTTGAAGTGTATTTACGTGGCAAGTAATCTTGCAAACTACACCTGAGTTATTCTGGCACAAATAACTGATCACTTGCAGTCCAAATAATCTCTGTGAATGAGGCCATCATATAAAGAAAATAGAATCTAATTTATAAACTGAATTATTAGGAAAAGATTTTAGAATCTGCTCTCTCAACTCAAAGTAAGCTCTCGTGTTCCCTTCAGGCAAAAGTCCACCAAGAAAAATAGGACTGCTCAGAGAGTAAAGTAGAGCTCTTCTAGCTGTAAAGTAGAGGCAGAATAGACCCTTTTCTCCATATAACATTATTTATTATTCATCACCACACCACAAAGAACCCTTCTGCCAAAGTGAACTCCTGCCATCACTGCATTAAGGTTGTACAGACTTCCCAACCTGGGCAGCCAACACAGGATATACCCTCGTTACAGCTCAGCATTTCAGCTCTTTCAACTACATTTATCAGAGAGAATTTTTCCTTGTGATGATCCAGGTTCTTTCAGTCCCTCACTACAGCTCAGAATCTTCCCCACCCTCTAGTGTATGGCCTACTTAAGAGATGGGCAGACTTCAGGCACTGTGTTCAAGGAAGCACAGGAATTGCTGCAACCCTGTTCAAAGAGGAGGCAGAGCAGACACAGTGCCCCACTCCACTCCCAACTGACCTGCCAGCACAGAGCAGTACTCACATAAAGCCAGCAGCACACCACAAAACGTGGAGGGAAATGTCTTTGAAGGTAATGTCTTTGGCAGGATGTTTCAGACACAGCAAATATGCATTTTCCCCTACTGTTAACTTTGCCTGTCAGGGTGCAAAGCATTGAAGATACTGCACAGATTGTCTTGAGTAGTAAGTCAGTTTTTTATACTCTGAATTATAGAAGGATTTAATGTCTTCCACAAAAGGAAAAGATAACTGGGCAGCTACAGAGCTGGTCATTCACCTTGATCCCACTCACCAGGGCCCCAGGTAAATTGGTAGGTTATTTTCCAGGGATCACTCGAAGGAGGAAAGGAGGGAAGTAGCCTCATGTCAGCTTGTGCCTCTAGATAACACACTGGTTGGTCCCAGATCTTTTTCCGGGTGCCTGGTGACCAGCCCAGGGCTCACATGCAAGAATTAGATGATCACTGACTATGGGTGACCATTAGAATTAAGAACAATTAAGGCAATCCCAAAGAAATAACATGAAAATTAAGATATACAGCAAGTGCAGACAATAAAGAAAGGTTGAAGTAGCTGTTTCTTTAGTTGAGAAAAGAGAGTTCATTGGACACATGTTGTGTCCTTGAAGATGCTTGCTTTAAATGGCATGATTTAAAGTGGTTCTCTGTAGCTCCTGCAGATAGCATAAAAATAAATTGAGTGTCCTGCAAAGATAACATGGTGTGTGCATGAGGAGAAACTTTCTGTATCCAACTGTGGGAAACTAGTGGTACAAGCTGCTAAAGAATCATGGAGCCTGCATCGATGGAGGGGGTTTCGTTTTAAATTGGCTGAACACCTATCAGATGGTCAAAGGTCACTTCCCCATCCATAGGGTTCAATTATAAGTTTGCACAGGGTCAGTAAGAGAACTTACGTCTCATTTATGCCTTGGAGCAAACAAAACACTGGAACATAAATGTGAGGTAAATCTTCACTGTGCACGGTGTCATCCTCAGTACCAGCCCACAGACAGTCATCAAGCCAGAGGTTAGTGGAGGAAAATTGTACCAGAAAGAGACTGAAAATACCTTCCACATATATTGATCGGGATTTTTCATGCAGTCAGGGTCATCTGGTGTTATTATTAGATACCTTTCAGGGTCCTTATGCAACCAAATTTGGTTATTTCTGATTCTACTACGTTAGAATACTGTATTGTCTCATTATTCCCCAAAACACCTTATTCACAGCGTGACATGTAACATGTCCACTCGTGCTTAAGCTGTATTAGGCCCTGCTTGCTACAGGATCTGTCCATTTCTGTGTCACCAGTGTAACCTGGTCCCTGCTTTTGTTTTAATTCATGAAATGCTCCAAGAAGAAAGCACAGAATAACTAGTTTTGCTTTTAGAACACAAACATGCTTTACAAGCAGTGGTGCTCATTGGCTGATGAAGAATCCCAACTGTCTGGGTATATGGGATAATTGTTCCACTTGGGACTCATTAGCTAATTGTTAAAAGATTCTAAGGAAAAGCATTTCATAAATACAGCACTGAATTTCCAGAAGTGTAATTACGGGCTGAATGCACATTTTGAGCACCTGTGTTATCAACTACACAAGCCAATAGCAAATACCTTGTGGTGTGCTAGCTCTGTTCTCACTGTCAGTCTCGGGGTAGTACATAGGATAACTAGTAGCAAATTGAAGGGTAGCATTTTTGATATTCCCATTTTTGTGCTAATGTAACAGAGCAAGCTTAGGATTGGTTTCTCCTAGCATAGAAGATCTCTTGTGACAACAGTGAAGAACAAAACTTGAGAGGAGAGGAGCAGCACAGACCAAAACCCCAGCTTCTTGGTCTTGTTTTGCCACTCAGCTTTGATGCTATAGGACAAGCTTTTTACTCAAGTTAGAAAATGCCATTTACTTATCAGAGCCTGATCCTTATGATATTTTAGAAAATCATTGCTCCACTGAAAAGGAAACTCCAGAACCAGGTCCCTGACCCATCACTTCAGGAACTGTTACTAGAAAAGAAAAAATTATAATATCATTCCTCATTTTCTGTAATTGAATTAGAGAGGCAAAATACTGTTAATAAGGTAGCAAGGCATTTGTATGGCATGAAGATTTGGAGCTGGGTCAATAAACAATTACATTTTACAGGAGGACCTGATCTTGTTCAGTCTTGGATCCAGTTAAATGGACAAAGGAATAATCAGAACCAATCTCAAAGCTGTATTTACTTTTCCACTGTTTGGCAACATCATGGCCAACAGATGTAATGCCCATCACACAGAGTGCACCCACACTGAACACAGCATTGTCTGAGACAGGGACAACTTAATTCCTCTATTTTAACACTGACAGTACTGGTCTTGAGCCCTGGACTCTGATCTCTGCTCAACATTGTGCCACGCAGAAGCATCTTCTTGATTGGAACTAACTAGAGCACCACAGTCACAGTAGAGGCACGGCAGAGCTGGGTTTAGCTCTCACAGGGTTTGAGACCTGGGTGAGGCTGTAGCCAAACACTGTTTGCATTGTGCTTTTCAAGTACCAGGTCATATAGGGTTTCTAATTCCTGATAGCAGCCTATTACTGAGTCAAGAAGAAGAATGATCAGATAGGTATATCTGTTAATTATCTCCTGAGCCATTGGTCCTGTGGCCCTGGAATCAATATCACATTGCCAGAAGAAAAAGCAAACTTAAACATGGACAGACCCAGAAAGATGTATCATTTGCAATGTGTAAGCAGCATGCCCTAGCTGGTTTAGTTGCCACAGCTGACCACTACATGTACATGGAGTGACTCTACCTCTCTCCATCAGGTTTTTCTCCATAATCAGAAAGATTCCAGACTCCAATACGAATGCACAAGGTGACACTTTAAAGTACTTTTATACCCAGTAGTACCAGCTACTGCATGCCCTGATGCAAAAGAATTTCAGAAGTCCCTTAAATTACATTTTGCTCCCTCACCTCCAGAAGGGATTTCCTTCATTCTTTCCTCTTCTAGCCCAATCTTTCAGGCCTTCTTCCCTGCCACTTCTCAGCCTTCTCTGTTTCTTGCTTACAAAGCATCTCCCCTACCTCCTCTGGGAATTTCACCCACTTGGCAGCAGCACATGTGTGAGTATCAAGAGAATGGCTGGCAGCAGGGAAATAGTCCCCACCTAGGGTGAAAAATGGTCTCCCTGTTTAGAGCTGGTTAATCATCTGCTGGCTGCTGTCTTCATCCCTTCATGGGCATGAGGAAGCCAGACTGAGCTCTGGCTACTGCTGCAATGAAACAGGAGCAAACCTCAAAAGGTGCTAAGGGACTGGTATGGAGAACAGTCCTAGACACCTTCCTGTCACTGCACTAGCACTACAGGACAGCACAGCCACAACAAGCTCAGAGAAGGCTGAACTTCAGGCTTTCAGTTTCCACTCTGCCTGAGGAGGATTTTTTGTTTCCTATTGCCCCTTCATTGGTGCACAAGCCACTTCACGATCACATAACCATGTGCATGATTGATGGGAGGAGCTGAGGGGAGGGCAGGAGGCATAATTGTGATGATGCTTTGAAATGCTCGGGGTTGGAAATGAAGTATGAAATACCCCCATTTTCCCTGTCTTGCTTGAAGGCAATTATGAATGCCTTAAAGATGCAAGATCTGTTGAAAGTAACAAATTGTTGATTGTTCGTTTATTTTCAGGGTAGACAACAATCAGCTTTTAATCAGCTTTTTAATCAGCTTTTCATCACTGCTACAGAGCTATTAACTTTCTTTAAAATAATTAGAAAACAGAAAAGAAGAAGCTCCTCCAATTATTTTCATTCAGGAAACTGGAACTTTATGAAAACCAAAAAAAAACCCAAGATTGACAAAAAAAGTTAACTTGGTGACACATTTAATTCACTCTTTTAACAATGAGATGCTGTTTGCCAGAGGTGGGGAAACAAAACATGAAAAACTAAACCATGCTTAATATTTTTCCACAAAGCCTCCCACAGATGGTTGCCCACCAAGCCAAGTGCTGATTGACTCTTACACCTTCTCACAGCCAGCACTGCCCTGCTCTCTCCATTCTAAATCTCAAGTTTCCCAAAGCATTGTCCTTTTACCACAGCCTCCAGGTTTTGTCCCATATTAGCACTTGTTTCCCCTCACCTCCCCAAATGCAGTTTGTCTGCAGTCATGCTTACAATGGCAAAGCTAAAGAAAATAACCACCATCTCTCTTTCCATGGATTGTGCTTCCTGAGCTTGTATGATGTTACAGATGTTGGCATCTGAATAAGAATCAATATTTTCAGCCATCGTGGGTGGACATTCAGTTATTTCTGCTGAACTTTTCTGATTTTTGGAGGCAACAGGTTGCTGGTGTCTTCCATTTCTCTGATTCTGACTATTCTCAGGTTCTGGTCTTTCAGTTTCCTACAAAGCACATTATTTTCCATTTTTGAGTAAATGAACTATGAATACTGTCCTGGGGAAAACACTGCTCCAACTTAACTACAATACACAGAGCCACCTCCAAATTTCAATCATGCTAGAATTGGCAACAGGTATGAAATGTCTCAGCAGGTAATACCTTCCTGTGATTTCAGATGGACAACTAAAGAGAGAAGGTCTGTGTCTCATACAGCTTTCCCACCTAGTTTTTCCCACCAATAACCCCATCGAAACATACCCTCAGCCTTCCTCATCTAATTCCACTCTATTGCCACACACACTTTTACCAGTATGCTGGTAGAAACTCAAATGTGGTCATTCTTACAGGAAAACAAGATGAATCGTGAGCACTCTGTTAGCTGCTGAGACAGCTGCTGTTGTACTGTTGAACACAGATATTTGCCTTCCAGGGTGGTGACCTGGCAATGTCTCTTGTGTGCTTCTAAGATGCAGTTAAGCAGCACTCTTTGGTATGAGACTGGAGGAGAGAAAGGCTTTGTTGTTATCACATTGAAGGGAACCAGTTCTCATAGCCAAGAAGGGATGCCTTTCCTGATGGTAGGTGCTAGTTAAATACAGATTCTCAGATCCCAGTAAGAACTAACTGTAGTGGACTGTAAAAAGCAGATCCAACTGGATTATGGATTCTGAGGGAGAACTAACTAAACAGTGTACGAGGAGCTGAACTAATGAAGTACTCCCCCAACAGGACCCCAGTGACTGTATCTTTATTTTATTTTTTCAATTGTCCATTGGAGATGAATTGTGATTCACTTTAAAAAGGGATTCTTCTTGTAAATCGATCAGTGTTAGACCCATTTGACCTACTAGTGTCTCTTTAAAGATTGATGAACTGGAATGCAAAAGTGAAACTCTCTGACTTTAACTGTTCCCATCTGAGTTTCCTGCACTGTGAGATAAATTTTTAAAGAGTCTTATGGAATGGTTGTATCACTGATTCAAATTCTAGCATTATTGCACAAAGCATTTCCATTGCCTGGCAATAGCCAACACAGCTACACAAAGGCCATTAGCAAAGAAAGTCACAGGACTGGTTTAGATTAAAACCTGCTGCTATTAAAGATGTGCTACATTTCAGGGACAATAGCAGATAGTCCTTTTTACTTTCATACTGGTGACTAATTAAATGCAAAACAGCAACACTAATTAAAAAAAGGGGGGAGGGATACGGAAAATCACTTACTGAATTTATATTTTCCCCTCTCCAAGTGAAAGCCCTTTCTTGCAAATGACAAGCATTTTGGCCTTCATTAGCAAGAGAGGCTGCAGGTAACTGACCCTTCACTCATGAGGGTAGCACTGCATCCAAAAAGAAAGATAAAGACTTTTAATTCAGAGCTGTGCCTTGCACTAGGCAAACCCCACTTGTTTTTACATAGCTATCTATGGCAAATTTAGTCTAATACTTCATTTTTCAACCAGGGATGAAGTGTTGTCCACCTCTGTTGTCCCCTAAAATTCACAGACAATGGTCAGAATTCCCTTCTCTGCTCACAGACACTGTCTGGTCAGCACCCAAAGAACATTTTTAAGACAGTGCCACCACCCTTACTTTACTCTCCTGGTTCTTTTTCTAAGCTGATTACTTTGAGCAAATAAATAAATAGTTGGGTATAAATAAATATTTGGGTATTTATCTGCTCAGCTTCATTCAGATTGTACGTTTTTGAAGAGGTATTTGTGTGTATGAAGCGTCTTATAACATCTGTATGTCAGAAAGACAGCATAACTTGCTTGGTATACTGCCACTGCTGTGTAAAACAGAATAAATGGCCAGTGGAATGTGTAGTTGATCAGTTTAAATTATTTCTGCACACCAGCCAAAAACAGTTGGTTTCTTGAACCATGATTTTTTCCTTTTAATTTAACTATTCAATTGTATAAGAATTCCTAATTCTCTGTTTGCAATTGCACCATCCAACTTATTACCTGAGAAAAACAGGATTGCATAAATAATCTATTGTCTTTTTAACCTGAAGGTCTCAGCATCTGCTCCTCAAGAACACAAAAAATTTCTAATTTAATAATGGAATATTCCTGTGAAGTCACCTTCTTCCAGCAGAGACCCAGAAGTGTGGGGAGAGATCAAGAGCAAGCTGGCTATCACATGAAGAACCAAGACTCACATGTTATTTGGCAGCATTCAGGCTACAAGCATGAGTGTTGCACTGAAAAGATACTAGACAGGGTTTTAGCATTGTCATTAATGCTCTGTGCTTGGATCTATGCTAAGGCTCAGAATACAGCACTCAACCTGACTTAAGTTCCATTGCAACTGCCTGGACATAGCTGCAGGTTATCTGGGATCCCTTGAAGCCTTCATCCACCAGAGACCTCCAGCCCATCTGTCTTCTGAGATGCATATCCCAAAGCACAGAAGCACAGCTGTATCCTGCCTGTGTGTTGCACAATGTTGAGCAGAAATGTTTGAGAGTGAAAGCAAACATGCAAAGGTTGCTGCTCTGGTGCAGAGGACCAGACACAGTATCTCTGCCATGACTGGTTAACTTTCAGCTGAATTCACACAAGGAGCAGGATCTTTGAAAAAAGCATCTCTAAGAAAGATCTGCTGAGGACCATGTAATAAGAATAAAAACAGACCAGACTTGACAGGTTTGCAATTAGTTTTCCTTGGCTCTTATTTACGTCTTTGATTCTGACAGTCTTTCTCTTCTGCATGAGAAACAGGCTCCCTTTGTTACTCTTAACATAGCAAAATCCATAATGTGGCAGGTGTTTGCTACTCATTTCATTGACACAAATATTATGTTTAATCAAAAGCTGAAGCAAGACAAAATAAATGAAACAAGATAAATTTAAGTAAAGCATGAAGCACCATTCTATGCCCAATGCTTAGCTGTCTGGTAGGGCATTGCTGGGTAGAATCTCAAAGAGCAAAATTTGTCTGCCCAAATATCACGCTGTATTGTCAAACCATCCCATGTGAGCTCTACAGAGACATTCTAACAGAATTCTCACTCATGGCCTGTCTACTAACCAATGCCTTATTCAGAGACTATATAAAGTCTTTCTCCAATCCCTTCCAGTTATAAGTATAATCTACCTACAACATACCCCATTTTCTCATCACCCATATGAATTATTTCAAACAGGACAGCAATGAGTCTAGCATTAGGAGAAGGCAAAATATTAAAACCTTTGTGAACCAGCTGTTGTCTTACCCTAGAAATCTAATGGAGATATCTGGAAAAGACAGGGATAACTAACCTTCAAAGCACCCGTCAGACAATGCATCTGCTACCAAAAAGCAGTGACCCAAGGACCTGAAGCAGAAGCTCAGCCATGCTTGTCAAATGATGTATCTGTAGCTGCACTGAGATTTGAGATTCAAGCTTGAACACCAGCATTACTTGGGAGTCACTTAGAATTTAAGCATGAGAATTGTGAAAGTCTTATTCAAGGCACACTACTATACACATAATTATTCCCACCAGGGAATCCACCAGTGGAACTTGTGTGGGTGCTTACTCCATTACGTGAGACCAAAGAAAAAAGCACAAGAAGAGTGTGCGATGCAGAGCAGCCCTTCCCACAAGCAGAAGACTGTTTATCTCCTCCAATAATAAGATCAACTACCATGTCTTAATACAGCAGCTCCTCCTAACAGCTCCTCCTCTATACTGTGTACCCTGATGAGATATACACGATATCAAAAGCAAAGCTGGATGAAAGACGGAAACCCCAAGATGTCCTTTTTTCATCATGTATAATTCGTAAAGCTAGTCAAAAAATAGCAAGCAATTTAGCCTGGAATTTTGCCAGTTCTGGTATTTGTAGCACATGTGATCGAAGAGGAGAATTTGCCAGTCACTGAGAAAACAATCCAGCTTGTCACCTGACTTCCACCACGGAAGACAAAGCCTGTAAACATTACTATTGATCAGAGCAGAACTATCTTCATCAGGCTGCATAGCACTGGACATTAAACACCTGCAGAGTCCAGGCCTATATAAGCTGAGGTTGGGGCAGATAGTTCCAAGGATTTAACATTCCCAATACATGAGCAATTTTCAGAAGAATAAGCAACTGAAGACACTATGAAATCACACTGAAAATCAAAAGAAAGGATATCATAAATGGATTTTATGTAATACTCCAGGATATTGACATAAGCAGCAAATTAAAACAATTAATTCATCTTCCTACCTTCCACTGATAATTTTTTAATTAAGTTACTTATCTTTATCTACATATTTAAGAATGTAGATCTTTCATTATTCATCTCTTAAAGAAAATCAATGCTGTCCTGATTTGCTACAGCTCAAGCAAGAGAGCAGTATTATTTAAGATAAGACAGCCTAATGGAAAAATAATTCATTAACTTTATTAACAAGCCCTAAGAACATGCTATTGAGCACATTTTCATATTCCTAGAAGTGTGAATTATGAACCAAAAGCTTAATGGTGTTCAGTATGACGAAAATATACATAATGGATTTTTTTTATAAATGCTTATAAATATAAAAGGGAGAAAGCTATTAAAAGAGTCCAATGAAATGTTTTAGAAAGTTCATCCCTAATACTGAATTATAGTATGAAAACCACTATCAAAAAGCTTCGTAGTCGTAATGAACTAAGAGGCTGTGAGCTAATCTGTAGCACTGGTTAGATGAGAGCGCCTAAACACCTATCAGATATACAGCTTTGAAATATTTGCACATCAAAACAGACTCTGGTTTTACACTTGGGATTCTAAAGCTTTATAAAAGACACCGTGAAAAGAGTAAACTTTGAATCCTGGTTTCTTGAGGAAGCAGACTTTTTCTAGTCATCTTAAGTGTCCTTTTCTTCTTAGGGTGACCTTAACTTTCAGATTTGTAAAATGGTTTCCTCTTGTGTTCAATCCTACGGTGTAATAAGTTTTAAAAATGACTATCTATCTTCTGTAATATATTAGTCATATGGAGCAGGAGAAGCCTCTGTGGGAATTTTTGCTATCGAGTTTGCTCAAGCTTAAGTCAATGCTGATTTAGAAAATACAACTTACGCTTAGTAACAAACAAGCATGAATATATTTATTGGAATAACATCTTTCCATTGTCCTCCAGTGATGTTCAGCTTGTATATGTTGGTATATATTTACAGTGACCAAGGCAATTTGAAAGTAATGCTTTTATGTTGCCCATCTTATTACACTTTTACAAGCCTGAATCACAGGCACTGGGGAAACAAATAGATCCAGTGGGTCTGAAAAACGTAAATGAAATGCAAATTAGCCAGGCAGGTATATGTTATATTTATTTCTGGGAGGTGAGAATCAGTCCATTGCTCAAAAACTGCCTGTTGCAAAAGTTATATTTAAGCAACTTTAAGTATTTTTAGATTTTGCCTTACTAATCATGACCTCAGCTGCTGGCACCATGTAGTGACAATAATGAATAAACATGCTGTGCTTATGAAGAACTAGAACCTAACAAGCTGATCAATTGTTAATTCTATAAAGTGACTAAAACGTGTCTCTACTATCAATAAGTAAATCAGCATCTGTTTGTGGTACTAATGCACCTTGTACATATCCTGAAGCTATCCTGCCCTTCTCTATAATAATGTAATTATCAGTTTGGTCATATTTAAGTACAACCTGAATGAGATTTGATATTATTTTTGTCCTGAGGGTGGGAAAATAGAAGGAAAAATTGTTTGGATATTTAAAGAGACACACTACGTTTGTTTAGAGACTGCAGGTTTTCCATTTGCCCTCCAATTAGTTATACAAAATTATTCATTTGAAAACCAATTATTTTACAGTATTATTCTTAAATCTTACAGGCTATTATCAGTCATTCCAGAGAAGGCAGTCTTTTTATTATTAAAGCCCTTTTGCTCTAAGCCTCTGTGACAAAGAATTTAAACAAAAGACAGCAATGCTCATTAACTGTAACAGAAAATGGTACTTCTGCAATGAAAAAAACAAACCAAAAACATTTAAAACAAGATCAGTTTGGCTTTATTCAGTCTTTATTTTTCCTCTTAGAGGTGAAAGGGTATCAAGTTTTCAACCGTAATACAATTATGTATATTCCAAATATCTTAATTACAAATAGCTGCCAGTCTCCATTTCCAAGCAAGATTTAATAGTAGCAGATTCTGTTCAAGAAGAAGAAGTTTTAATACATGAAAAACCCAAGAGTTTTGCTGAAAACATCTGTTTTCTTTCTCATTCCTACAGCTGTCTGCAAAGACGCTGGGTGAATGCAGCTACCGATCCATCCACCCAGCAACACAGCTCCTCTCAGTCCAGGATGCAACTAGAGAGCAAGCACAACCTGAAGCGTGTTGTAGGTGAATGATGCACACTGGCAGAGTAATCAGTGGTATTTAAAGTTGTTGTACCTTTTTCAGAGTTCTAAACAGTAATTATTCTTCAATGTTTAGGGCTTCTTTGTCTATTCGGTTGTTAAACTGAGATATATATTGCAAAAATGCATTAGAAACATCTACAGGAAGGAAATGTACTGAAGGGAAATGCTATTAAGTATGTGGATAAGCTCAATACCAATTAATTTCCAACACTTAACGAACCAAATGAACCTATTCATTTCTCAGGTGAAAGGTTATACTAATTCTGCCAGAAATTGCCCTGCTTCACCTCAAATCCATCCCTCCATGTCAATTTGGTGTAGAAAAGGAGGGAGAATCCTTTTTACCCAGGACTCTCTTAAATTAAAAGAATCTGTGCAGGTTTATTAAAATAACTTTTTTAACAAAATTTTCTTCTTTTGGTGGTCCCTGAAAAGAAACAGCTCTGTCATTAAACAAAAGCAGAATGAATCATTTCAATGGCACGCCAAAAAGATGGGGATAATTTAGTACTAGAATTACTATTTTGCTTTTCTTTCCTTCAGCCCCAATTGAGCCTATATACCCTATAACTGCTAAGCATTACCACAATTAAACTGTTACTCCAGTAGTACTTCTCAGCTAAACAAGCCAATGTCAAATACTCTTTGATATTCTTCCAAATAATGGATATTAACTCAAAGGTTCAGGGGCACTGAGTAATGTAACAGAAATACACATATATGACAATCTCTCTATATTCCACAAAATTACTAATATTTTTTCAGATTCAGTGGCCTATTTTATGTGTAAGTCCACTCACTGCTGTAGATATGTGTTTAGGGAAAGTTTTGTAGCACTTGATTTCAAACTGTGGTGCCTCGTTGTCATTAAACTGATAGTGCTCAGTACAAATAATAATGCAGCCAACATGAGCCCACCAGACAGTCAGGACCGGTCTTTTACAGCCACCTGTATTCATGCTGGGCCAGTTCCAGTGGTATCAGGAAAACACTCGTGGAGTGAGGCCCAGCTGTATATATACAAAGAGGAAAAGGTTTAGCCTCACAACAACGACAGCCAACCAACATTAACTTCACCAGCTCACTGCATCCCCGTTTTCCTTGGGGAGGAAGGAGTGCTGTGGTCCCAGAGCTGCATTTCAGAGCAGACCAGCCACAACAGCCTTCTCTCTCCTCAGCTGTATGAGTGGGGCTGACAAGAATTCCCTTCCCTGCGTGCTCAACAAGGCACAATCCAGGGAGCATATCAGAGCTGTATGGGGAAGGCTCACCCGTTTCCCTCAGGAGCTGATGTACATAGTGTGCAGGTAGCAGTCAAAACAAGTTGTAGAGCTTCACAGATTTCCATACACTCCATTGCATTTTCTAGGAACAGGGCAAATGAATATCCTGAATGCAGCCCTGGCATTGCCACAGTCCCTGGCAATGGCCAGAAGAGGAAATAACAGCAAAGGGGAAGAGATGACCCCTCCTTTCTTCCTAGTAATCCTATCTGCTGAGCATTTGCCAGGAAACTGAAAGGAAACCAGCAAGGAGTGTGGACTGCCTGAATGCCCAGTGAAAGGATCATCACTAGCAAATACAGCTTCTCTATTTCCTTTTCAGAGTTATAGGGAACAAAGAGTCACAAAGGCTAACTTAAGCAGGGCTTGTATCCAAAAACATACTTCTATTAAAGACCTCAACCACATCTGTCTAACAGTTTAAACAAAACAAGTTTCATTTAGGAGTCTAAGTTAAATGAATTTTTCTAGGAAATCATAATACAGATGCATTATATTCATTTCTGAAATAAGGCATCTCTCTTCCTGTCTCCAACATTATTAGCATGTTACAATGGCTTAAATTAAAAAGGATTCATTTGTTTTATCACCCTGATATCAGCTCACTGCAATATAACATTTTTGAAACAGAAAAATATCACAGCTTAGCATCATAAATTCAATACTGCAACAAGATAAATCCTCCCTATTAATGTAAACTGTTGTACTTCACAATATATCTACATCTGCAGTGCACTTCTATTTGCTGATCAGACTATCATAAATACACATAATTCTCATTGAATTATGGAAGCAGCAAAGAAATCCGAGAATAACTGTGTTCTCTAGACTAAAACAGCCACAGTCTGGTCCTTCAAACAGATTCACTCATGCAGGGATGTTCCTGCTTGTATATGACAACATAAAATACCATCATCTCCACAGCTGGAATCTAGATAACATAACAAAACACATCAAAGTATAGTCACTCCTTAATTACACATGCACAGAATGTATGCTGGAAGCTTTATTAACTTGCAATATATATAAATCCCAGAGATGCACATATGAAAGACTGGGTATCCTATCAATTAATAACTTCCAAATTTCTCCCTGAATACCTGAGGTGACACTGAAATGATTCAGAAAAGCAGCAGCTCATTTAATTTGGTGGAAGAGAAAAATCACTGACTATCCAATGCTTTCTGCAACAACTAAATTTTCTCTTTTTCCCCTTTACACCGAGATTAACTTGCTGAAACCTGCACCAAATGGGAATTTGGCACACAGCTTAAGAAATGCAAACACATGCATTAATAACCGGAATTATGCAAATATGAACCCAAGATTTGCAATTTGTTTTAAAAAGCTAAAAGAATTCGTGTTAACTCATTTATCCATGTCCAGGCATCACTCACATGCTTCTGGTTTAGTGAGCAGCTTCTTGCAGGCTAGAAAAAAAACCTATGAATGTTTTAATAGCTAAAGCACTGGAGCACTCTTAATGGGTTAGTTGCTTACAGAACCAGCAAGTCCAGCCTGATTTCAGTTAGAGAGTGTCCTTCAGATCAGAGGGATGTAACATATGACTGAGTCATGCTTTGCACTGGCTGATTAGAGAGCAGAATGGGGCAAGAGCTCTGCCTCAAGGGCTGGGGACTAAGTTCTTTAAACCAGACTTTTACTATTGTGTAACTCCAAGGCTGGGATTGCTGCCCCTCAATGTCTTTATCCTGGCTTGTTATATCTCACAGCACTTGTAACAAAACTGTTATTATAAAAGAGAGAGGGAGAAAAGTTGTATTGACACTGTGCAGAGGGAAATAGCCTCTGAGGAGAAAGGCCTGACCCCACCAGGGTTTTTATTCCATAGATGTTCCCTGTAAAGAGTAACTGAAATTGAAACACAGCTGAAGGGACAGTAAAAACAACAGGTCACCTTTTGAGTTACTAAGATACCCAGTACTACTTTCCTTCATTTGAGCATTACTCTGGCATAGTGGTACCAAGTCTGAGAAAATCTGCCTTTCAGCTCACAGCCTTTCCAAAATAATTGCTAGAAAATACAAAATAAAGCAAAACTGCTGAAATCCACAGGCCTTTGTTCCTCCTTATAAACCTCTTTAGAATAGCAAAGAGGCTTCAGTGACACAGACCAATAGAAATCCCCAAGGCTAGCAAGTAGTCAGGATGCTTTGCCACTGCAAAGCAGCTCAGATCGCCCTGCCTAACCTCAGGTGAAAGTGCGCTGTGATCTTCTGATCTGCAGGCTTGGCACAGGCTTCAAAACAGCCATTTGCATGGTGATTATCAGATCCTTCAAAGGGAATAAGAGTTGCTGAGGGAGTTCTACTAAATCTTGAGAGGGGGCAAGGAGTCCCAGGGCCTTAAACTGTGAGACAAGGAAAATCTAATCCCCTGGATGAAAAGTATATACAGGAAAGCTCTTTATTCTGAATATGCTTCCAAAATCCAGGACAGACCAGTATCCTCAAGACTTTCCTCAGGAGACTGAAATGAGGCTTAGCCCTCCAAGGTGTCTTCCTGCTCCATATTCATATTGATAGTGAGTTCAGAAGAATAAAAAATTTGTCTTAGAGCATTATTAAAGATTGATACCCCAAACAACACAATTTTTTACTCTTACAAACTCAAGTTTAGTTCTAGATTAAGAGCTTAATTTGTCCTTGGCCAACAGAGCTAGGTGGCATTGCAAGAACACAGTAATTTCAAGCTTGCATAAGAAACTATTTTACATGAAGCTGAGAATTAGATGCTTTCCAGCAAATATTTTACTGTTTTCCTCTAAAGTGTATGTATTTTCTAACATTTGAGAGGCACTGGCCAAATCCTGCCCTTTGCACTCAAAGTTGTGTCCTTAATCAGACATCTTGCCTGAGGGAGGACAGCAGGGATTCCTTAGATTAATAAAAGATTGGCATGGGAAGGTCAGGAGCTGCTCCACACAAGTACCATCAACCAGTCGCCAATTCAGATCTGGATGGCAGTATCAGGTAACGCCTGCACGGTGAGGTGTGTGACCAGGAGAACTGGTGGATTTAATCCAGTTCTTAGGAATTCTTTATTTAAATCTCAGTGAAGTCAATGGGAATCTCTTTATGCAATTTTAAATCATATTCCAGAATTACCAGAGCTGTAGCAGCCTATGAGGCAGCTGAGGAAAGGGGCCATGGAATAAGTGGCATGAACCCAGAGTACGTCTGCGCCCTGTCAAGGCAGAAAGCTCTTCAGTATTGGACTGAAATCTATCACCGAGGCTCTTGTATCATTTGTCTGTGTTTTTCTTCAATAATTAGGAGCTTTTAGCTATCAGAGCACATCAAACCTGTACCTTCCACAAGCACTGAAGTCACTCAGAAAAAGGATAGCAAACATCAGTGTGAAACTAGAAGGCAAAAAAAAAAAAGCAAGCTGCTACAGCATCATCTAAACATAAGCTACTAAGTAATAGCATTAAAAAAATCTATTTCACACAGATGAAAATCATTACAGTTCTCTAGAGACCGTCTCTCTCTCGGCAGTAACCCGTGTCATTTCCTAGCTAGTAAAAATGTGCCACAGGATATCAAAAGACGCTAACATTCTTCTAATTTTAATATTCCTCTAATCCAATAATGGCTTGTTTACTGCTTTCTAATTTAAGGGTAATTCATTATATGTATCCTGTCATGTCTTATTGGCATCGAAGGCGTAAGAATCATACGCACCTCTGAGGCACATCAGTTGTACTGCTGATACTCTGTGTGGTTCCCTCGATGTAAGTGGCTGTGTAAATGGCATTGGTAAGGGAGTGTATGCATGGATGTATATAGACATTACAACAAAAACATTAGAAGACTTCAGGGATGAACTCTGAAACCCAAAATTTACATCCACTGAGAACTCTAGCAAAGACAAAGTATTTAAGCTAATATAAGTGATTTGCATGCAAATATTTGTGATAGTGACACGAAGGGTCTCACACAGCCCCCAGGGAAGCCCCCAGCTGACCTGTGGGGGACTTGAGTGAGTCTGCTGCAAAATGATGAAGGTAAAGGAAACATTGGAGAGGAGAGACAGCCTGAACTCAGAACTGCACGTTTCAGGAGCCAGACCACGCTTGGCAACATCTGTTGTGATTCTGCAAAAGCTACCCAAGACAGCTGAATTTTTGAGCAACCCTACAGCAATGTAACAGGAACTGAGACCGAGGGCTTCAAACCTGCTCGACCTTGGCAGCACACAGGCACCGAGGTCCTGAGGTGAAAGCAAGAACAGAGCAGGAGCCATTAGCACAGTGGGGGAACACGCGTATTCCTGCCTCTCCAGCTATGCAGCATCCACCTGGCCGCACAGTTCCCTCTTCACTCCCCTGACACGGTGTCTATGCCTACCTCCATGTGAGCAGCTCTACTCCAAGCAATAAGGCAATGGAGGTAATTTACTACAGGTAAATTCACTGTGCGCCCAAACATGTTGCTCAGGCAGCTTTCCTGCCACAAGGGCCGAGAACTCTTTTGACTGTTTGTATGCTACCAGCAGCCAGCTCAGTCACATCATCTCTAAACCAGGGAACTAGCATGTCCGTTTTTACTAATCTCTTCCTAAGAAGTGAAACCTTTGATCAACCAGACTCACCACACACTATTTAATGAACCATGCCTACAGGGCACAAGACTGAGGAACGCAATGAAGCCGTACTAGGAAACCACCCCAGTTGCCCAAACTTGTGTTATTCCTTAGGAACACGGCAGGATCAACGTATCAGTTTGGGAGACAGTTTGGGTCAGTACATGTCCAAACCCATCACCTCATTGGCTGTCGGTGATGTCATGCCCGTGCATTAATCCCCGGTGACTGCAGGTTTAACATCATGCATATCACCACATCATCTACATAACGACAATGAATGCCACTCTTGGAGGAAATTACTGGAGCACAGAATAAAGCAACTTGTTGAACCAGGGGAAGTCGCATCTCTTAAGTGATTATTTCCAGCTGTTTTTTTGTCACAGTGAAGTTGCTGGGAGCAGGAAATAACACATGCCTCACTGAGAGGAGTGGGTATTATTAGAGCTCTGTTTTAAAGAAAGTAAATCTTCAAGATCTCCCACTCGAAAAGGTAAAAGCGCCAGTGGTGAGAAACGAAATACTTTTATTTCCCAGAGGACTTCAGGAGGTGTAAGATTGGTGGCTGAAATTAAAAACATTTTTTAAAAGGAAAAGAAAAAAGGAAAGCTAAGAGTGACATTTACAAAAGAAGCTTGTCCGTTTGCTAGTAGCATCCTCGTCACTAGAGTAACTAAAGCGGTAAATGAATTACACACACTCACTGGTGCACAGGGATATTTAACTACAACAGGAACACCTGAAGCTCTGGGGACTGACACTCCCGGTCTCACTCCGCACCCAGAGCCTGCCCAGCCCGCGGGGTTCGCTAAAGCCGTGATTAAAGACGCAGATGCCCCAGACCCTCTCCGGTGCGCTTCCTGCCTGGGGCCGCCTGCCAGCCCCGATGGCCACTTCGGGGTCAGAAGAGTCCCTGCTATCCACTGCACTCCTACATACAAGTTACACCTCAGATTAAGCCACCCTTCTCCCAGCGCAGCTCCCACCTCCCG